>NW_023395600.1:0-25499 GCF_002127325.2 Helianthus annuus | reverse complement strand
TTTGTCTTCAACTATGTACAAAAGGTTTATACAAAATGTGTGTGGTTCACTGGGGAACACTAAAAAAGTGAGGAACAGTGGGGAACCGACTCAAACGAAGTCCGATTGGACTCATTCCAGCGGCGTTGGAACCGGCTCGTCGAACACTAACTATGATCTCTTAACCCCTAAACCCTAAATATATTAGGGTTTGGCTTTCAGGGTTTAGCTTTAGGGTTTAGGGTTTAACTTTAGGTTTAGCCTTTAGGGTTTAGCTTTTAGGGTTTATAGTTTAGATTTTACGATTTAACTTAGGTTTTAACCTTATTTTTTAGCTTTAAGGTTTAGAGTTTAGGAGTTAGGATTTAAGGTTTAGGGTTAAGCGATCTTATTTAGGGTTCGACGAGCCGGTTCCAACGCCGCTGGAATGAGTCCAATCGGTGTTCGTTTGAGTCGGTTCCCCACTATTCCCCACTTTTTTAGTGTTTCCCAATGAACCTTACCCTATACAAAATAATTCAAATGGTATAGTATTGCATGTGTTTTGGCCCCTTTGATTGGCTTATTTGGGTAATATATCCATGTAGTATTTTGCCTATCTGTACACTCCATCTTCCATTCTTTAGTGAAAACATAAACATAGAGAAATAAGAACGATGATTTATCAATTATTAATTCCATTGATTAAAAAAAACAATACATGAAGAAGAAGGGTACTCACATGGGATCTTATCTGAGCTCTAGGGTTTACAATCAAGCACATTTAACCTCAATTGTAGAGGTTAGTATATATGTTATTTAAAGCTCATTTCCTTATTATTAGAAATGATGTAATAATAAGGAAAATTTTAATTGGCTCATGTTATTGGTTCTTTGTGGTAGTGGCGAGTCGCGACACCATTATTTAATTTTGAGTAAAGTATAATTTCCGTCCCTATGGTTTACACTCACATACAAACCCTATTTGTCAATTTCGATCATACCAGTCTCTATGGTTGTAAATTACAATCAATAACATCAACGTTACTAAAATGGTTAAATGATTTGCCATTTTATTTAAGGGTATTTAGTCACGTAATAAAGTATAAAACAATCAAGTTATTATTATTGAATGTGTAATCACGTAATAGCATAATCGTAATAATATCAATTATAATAAATCATACTCAATGTGTTATCAAGTAATGAATTTATATTGAATGTGTAATCACGTAATGGGTATTCAAAACCACGTAGTCATGTGCTGAGTATTCAAAATCATGTAATGAACTAATGGGAATTCAAAATACTGTAAAATTTATTTAAGAAAACTCTGCCAATATGGTGCTCGAATTAAAGAGAATGAAATGTTCGTTAATACAGTGTATTTAAAAAAAATATTAATGTATGAAAAAGTTATATTCGTTTGAAAATCAAGGGGAAGTTGTTTAAATGAAAAAAGACTAAATTACCCTTTAAGCCAAGAACACTTATCCTACCGTCAAACTCGCGTATGCTTCGTACGAAACTTCTGTAAAGAATCCATTCTCGCTAAAATAATTCATATATAATCTTGTAATTATCACCACATATAATCACAACTTTATATAATATATACATTGTATGTTTTTACAAATAAAATATATTTTACCCCGCATTTAACACATTAAATTGAAGCTATAAGGTGGTATTGGTTACCAATTATTTCTACGTATTAAAAGATAACCTTAGCTACAATAGTTTTTACTTTTTATATATATTATATGTTTCAGGGCGGATCTACAGCCATTTAGGGGTTCCTAGAAACCTGTTCGGTCCGTAATTTATAGTATTAACTTATATAAAATATTCAGAAGGGACCCTTTAATATTTTGTGCGGGAAACTTATAAACAAAATTAAGAGTGGTCCACTAGTTAATATGCGTGCTCAATATCATGAGGTCGCGTGTTCGAGTCCGGTTAAATTGGTTTTTGTGTTTTTATATTTTTACGTGAAAAATAAATTATGGTTTAGTTCATTAGTTGTCGCCCTTTCCAGTTAACTTTCAAACCCAAACACACAGAAGAACACAACACACGCTACGCTACATGACCTACGTCGCTACCACTCATGCACTGTCTCCACTCTCCAGCCACCAGCCCACCGTCGGCCGTCACACAACCGCTTGCCCCTCAATTTAATTTCTAGATA
Source organism: Helianthus annuus (assembly GCF_002127325.2). Taxonomy (NCBI): domain Eukaryota; kingdom Viridiplantae; phylum Streptophyta; class Magnoliopsida; order Asterales; family Asteraceae; genus Helianthus; species Helianthus annuus. The sequence goes on along the minus strand of NW_023395600.1, from coordinate 23,350 downwards.
ATCAATTGCTGATTTTGACATTCAATTTGATGTAGCATTCCATATCAGGATAATTTTTTTTCCTAGTTTATGATTTTGTGTAAATTGATGATGATCTGTATAAAAATCCGTTTTGGATGTAATTTGAAGGGTTTGTTGGAGAACGATCCAAATTGGTATGATTTTTTGCTTTGATTTTGTGTAAACAAAGCTCATAGATTTTGCCCACCAAATAGGGGTGTTCAGAATTCGATTCGGATTCGAAAAATTCGAACTTCGACTCGATTTGAATTCGACTAAAATGTTTGAATTCGAGTTGATTCGTATTCGAGTCCTTTAATCGAATTAGAATCGAATACGAATTTACGATTTTCAATTTGATTCGACTCGAAATTCGAATTCAATATATATATATATATATATATATATATAGGGGATCGCTAAAATGAAAACCACCTCTAGTTGTAAAAACCATGAGAACCACTTTATGGCCTTTAGATCTACTAGATGGATGGATGTGATTAAAAGTAGTTAATATTAATATTAAAAGATTTTTGTCTTATTATGTCTTTAATATTATAATCCAAAAGGGTATTTAAGTAAAATAACTCTATTTTGTCTTTTTATATATATTAATTTTAAATTACCTTTTTTATCCTATTCATTAATTACTTTTTATTACTTTTATTTTTTAAACATAATTTCTTTATGAAAAACATTTTTAAATTCAGATTTTTTTAAAAGATTTTTATACTTTTTACAATTTAAGTTTTACGTTAAACTTTTTACGTTTTTTTGACGCGCCGTTTTTAACGCCGTTTTTTAACGCGCCGTTTTTTTACGAGCCGTTTTTGAGGCGTAACGTGCCGTTTTAACGCTGTTTTTTAACGCCGTTTTTAACGCGCCGTTTTTTACGCGCCGTTTTTTAAGGCGTCGTTTTTCTCAATCGGCGTTTTCTAACACGCCGTTTCTAACGCGCCGTTTTTTAACGCACCGTTTTTTACGCGCTGTTTTTTAACGCCGGTTTTTTACGCGCCGTTTTTTTAACGCGCCGTTTTTTTAAGGCGTCGTTTTTCTCAATCGGCGTTTTTTTAACACGCCGTTTCTAACGCGCCGTTTTTAACGCGCCGTTTTTAACGCCGGTTTTTTACGAAAAAGTTTACGTAAAACTTACGATAAACTTTTTACGTTTTACGTAAAACTTACGAAAAAATTTACGTAACACTTTTTACGCTTCACGTTTTTACGTTTAACGATAAAAAGTTTACGGTTTACGTAAACAAATTTACGGTTTAATTTATTTTTACAAAAAACGTTTTTACGCAAAACCGAACGCAACAGAAAATCGCCGTTTTTTTACGTTAAATTTTTTACGTTTTAACGCGCCGTTTTTTTACGTTTTACGTTAAAATTTTTACGTTTTAACGCGCCGTTTTTTTACGTTTTACGTCAAAAAAGTTTACGTTTTACGATAAAAAAGGTTACGGTTTACGATAAAAAAGTTTACGTTTTACGATAAAAAAGTTTACGGTTTACGTAAACTTTTTATGTTTCACGTTAAACTTTTTGCGTTTCACGTTAAACTTTTTACGTTTTACGTTCTACGTAAAACGTTTAACGTTCTACGCGCAAATTTTTTACGTTAACGTTATTTTACGCCCCGGTTTTTTACGTTAACGTTTTTTTAACATTTTACGCGCCAATTTTTTACGTTAATGTTATTTTACGTTTTACGCCCCGATTTTTTACGTTTTACGCCCCGGTTTTTTACGTTTTACGCGTCGGTTTTTTACGTTTTACGCCCGGCTTTTTCACGCGTCGTTTTTTCAATGCGCCGTTTTTCCGTTTTACGTTAAAAATTCTACATTTTACGTTTTACGCTCGATTTTTTCATGCGGCGTTTTTTTTACGTTTAACTTTTTACGTTAAACTTTTTACGTTTTCCGATTTACGTTAAATTTTTACGTTTTACGTTTTTTCGTTTTACGTTTTTACATTAACGTTTTTTACGTTTTACCTAAAACTTTTTACTTTTTACGTTAAAAAGTTTACGGTTTACGTCAAAAAGTTTACGATTTATTTTTTTTTTTTACAAATTTTTTTTAGGAAAAAACGAACGCACCCAGAAATCGCAAACTCGGTGAAGCGTCTCGGATATATTGTTTTCATCATCGACGCCTAAAAAAACCCAACAAACAAAATATTTTACGTAAAACTTTTTACGTTTTACTTTTTATGTTAAAAAATTTACGTTTTACGTAAAATTTTTATGTTTTACGTTTTACATGAAATTTTTACGTAAAACTTTTTACGTTTTGCGTAAAACTTTTTACGTTTTTACGTTTTACGTTAAAACGAACGCACCCATAAATCGCAAAACAAAAATGCACCCAGAAAATCGCAAACTCGGTAGGTGTCTCAGATAGGTTGTTATCGTCATCGACGCCTCATATATATATATATATATATATATATATATATATATTTAAACAACAACATCAAAACAAAGTGTATCTAAAAAAAAAACGTGGTTTGGCTCAGATTTTCCGATAATCAAAAAGGCTGCAAAGTGGGGTTGCAGGTTCAAAAACCTACCCTCCGCCGTCCTTGCCGCGCCATCGTCATCAAAATCTAGTTTTTTTTTTTTTTGCATCATCGCCATCCAATCCAAAATATATCAACCCCACAGTCACTGATCAAACAAGAAGAAACCAGATTCAAACCACAAGATTCAAAACCAACAAAAACCCAGTTCATCAAAAAAGCACCCAGTTCATCAACAAAAACCCAGATTCAAACCCAACAAAAACCCAGTAACAATAACAACCAAACATGATGTAGATACCCAAAATCAAATCAAAGAAAACCCCATCAACAATAACAAAATGATGTACATACCCAAAATCAAATCGAGCACCCACCACCTCCGACATCGAGCACCCACCACCTGCCATCGAGCACCCACCACCTCCGACAACGACACTCCACCGCCATCATCGAGCACCCACCACCTCCAACATCGGCACTCCACCGCCGTCATCAAGCACCCACCACCTCCGATGTTTTAACCACAGATTCAACAGAATCAAACCCACAAAGATTCAAACCTACGAGACAAACCCACAAAGATTCAAACCCAGATTCAACAAAAATAAAATCCCACCTTCACTGACCCAACTCAAAACCATTATCGAGCACCCACCACCTCCGACATCGAGCACCCACCACCTGCCATCGAGCACCCACAACCTCCGACAACGACACCAACCCCAACGCCACCAACCCACCTCTGCCCCACACCACCCAAAAAACCCCCACCGCCACCAACCCCAACGCCACCGCCACCACCACCAACAACCGTCGTCCACCTTCATCATAAAAAATCCCCCCAAAAAACAAAATTAAATAATAAGAAAGATAAGTAGATCTATGTGATAAAGAGATATATAGAAATAGGTGGGTGTGGATGACCTGAATAGATGGCGGCGGATGGAGTGGAGGTCACTTGGGACGGCAGAAGGGGTGACGGTGGGTCGCCGGGAGAAGGAGGGGGTCGTCGGAGAGCATATCTGAGTTCGGTGTGGGCGTGGTGTTTGGGGGTTTCCGGTAACGTCGCCGGTGAGGGGGTGGCCAAGGGGAGAGAAGATGGTGGTTGTACATGATGGTAATCGGTATTCCAGGCCGCCGATTTGTGTGTTCAGAGGTAGATGGTGGTTCGGTCAGAGGGAATAGTAGGGTCATGGTGGTGATTGATTACCCAGTTGCTTAGTCACAGGAGAAAAAAGAACACATAGGAGAGATGGTTTGTATGGTGAAGGGAGCTCGAGTAGTAAGGAAGGAATGAGTTAGGTGTTGGGTCATGGGGTTTGAATTTCAACATATGAGGTCTCTGCAACTTTCAAGAGGTGAGGGGATTAATATTTTGAAGAGAGAGGAAGAGAGTTCTAATGAAATAAAGATGAGGGGACAGAAAAGCATTAAATGGAGAGAGAGTGTGGTGATTTGACATATGAGGTAATTGACCAATATACCCTTTATGTTGGCACAATGTGATTGGTTGAGAGTAGTTCTCGCGGTTCTTACAACTGGAGGTGGTTTTCATTTTAGCGACTCCCTATATATATATATATATATATATATATATATATATATATATATATATATTTAATATATGTATACACACACAAACATATATACACACACAAACATATATATACATACACATATAACTTCTAAATTTGGCCAAAGTATCAACTACCTCCATAAGTGATAGTTTATTATTCATAACATTACCAAACCTTCTGACAAATAACACATACTACTTATTTCCAAATTTTTACTAACTTAAATCGCTACCAGTATGGCTATCTTCTAAATTTTGGTGTTTTAACACATTGATAGTTAATTAATTTTGCAGATTGTTATATTTTATGTTGAATATAATTATTTGTTGTAGTTTTAAAAAATGAAAGTAAAATAATTTATTGTTTAGGGTGAACTTGAATTAAATCGAATTCGAGTTTCAAATGCTAATCGACTCGAATACGAATTCATGTAAAAAATTTAAAAATTCAAAAAATTCGATTCGAAAAATTCGTTATTCGATTCGATGAACACTCTTACCACCAAATGCTTAATAATTTCAAAGTTCCTACCCTTTGTAATTCTATATTCATTTAGTATAATGACGTCCACTAATTAGTTTTATTCAACAATATTAGGCAAAAAAACATGGTTCATAGATAGGAAAACATTTATATTGCTATAATGACAAAAGCAATGTAGCATAGCGTTATTCTAGCTAAATAAACTTTCATCAAAATCTATTATATATCGTAGCAATGTAGCATAGCTTTATCCTATCTAAATAAGCTTTCATATTCATCAAAATCTATTATATATCGTAGCAATGTAGCATAGCTTTATCCTATCTAAATAAGCTTTCATTTAATCTCCTATTTAATAAATAAAAATAAAAGTAAAGTACTAAAATTTTGGATTTAGTCCTTAATTTTTTTAAAGATTGTGTATGGTCCTTGTGGTTTATACCTTGTAACACATTTAATACACAACTTTTTTTTTAAATACATGGATGGTCCATGTAGTATGCATTTTGTAACACATTTAGTCACTAAATGTTGGGGACTAAATGCGTTAGAAAGTGCAAACCACATGAACTTTTTGTGTACTTTTGACAAACGTTGAGGACTAAATATGTTATAAAGTGCAAACCACATGAATCATTCGTGTACTTTTGAGAAACTAGGAACTAAATTCAAAATTTTGATTAATCATATGGACCACCCATATACCTTACACATACATGACAATATGGCTGGTGTGCAGCCACCACCCATGACAATATGGTGGTTGTCTCTAAAACGATTGAAGTTTACACGCATGCTATCCCTTGACTTGACTTAGTTATCCTCATATTAAGAGTAAAGAATACGGATGGTCTATGTGGTTTATCAAAACTTTGGATTTAGTCTGTAGTTTTTCAAAAGTATACAAATGGTCTCTGTGGTTTGCATTTTAACGGTTTTAGTCTCCAACTTTTTCCAAAAGTACATAGATGATCCCTGTAGTTTGCACTTTGTAACGCATTTAGTCCCTAATTTAAACGTGCTAGAACCTTTAAATTTATTCGTTGGGGACTAAATGTGTTACAAAATGTGAACCACATAAACCATCTATATACTTTTGAAAAGTTAAGAACTAAATTCAAAATTTTAGTAAACCAAAATAACATTCGTGTACTTTACTCTCATATTAAACTTACTATAATATTTTTTATACCATCATTTCTATATTCAACAAAATTGAAAGTTGAAATGTTTTACTATCTTCAAATGATTTAATTAATATGAATTAGTTATTACCTTATTTAAAACATTTAAAGAACTTAAAATAAATCTTTTGACTTTGGGGAAACCACGTTTTCAACTCATATAACTTGGCATAATAGTATTTAAACTAAGGCAATGATGTGTAGATCAAGTGATGAATTCTTGCATTTCTTTTTAGAGATGAAAGTTGAACTCTTACTTGATGCAGAGTGAGGCATTAGTAGGCAATGATAGGAGACCCGGAGAAACCTGGGTTCGATCTTTAAGCCAAACGGGTTTTACTGGTAATTTCACCGTCATGCTTACGGGCGGGTGGGTTATCGGGTTTTCCCTGGAATTGGTCATGGACTCGAATTACTCTCGGAGTTCTACGTTTGGTCTAGTGGATACCCCGAGAGTACTCGAAATTGATTCTGTTGGCCGTTCAAAAAAAAGTATTTAAACTAATTAATTTCTATATTTTAATCTTTATTTATATTATCATCTCCTTCCTTCTAATCAAGTTTTTCAACCCATTATAAATAGTAACTTGATTCATTTCGAATGCTAAAAAATAGACTAATACAACATTTTATATTATATTAAAGTTGCATAAGATGAAGTTGCATTAGATCTAAGGCTATAAGGTATACTTTCACGCCCCTTAGCTACACGTAGGCATCACATCACCTACTTGACCCTTTTTCACTTCACCGCACACCAAAGAAATGGTTTAACCCCATTAACGCCCCTTAAAATTAAAATAAATAAATATAGCTTGTTGGTGTGTGTGTGTGTGCAAATTTTGCAATGCTTGATTCTTTTCCTCTCTCTCCTAGTTAACTTCTTAACATATGAAGCTTTTAATGCCTCTTAACACCCTTCAGGAACGGTTTAACAGATGTTAACGAATGTCAATTAGGATTAACACCTATGGATGTTAGAGTATATCAGGTGGCCTAATGCAACCTTTTTATTACATATTTCTAAAGAGTTGCATTTTGAAAAAGATTGCATTTGAAAAAAGTGTTGCAATAGGTAACAAAAAGATTGCATTCAGTTTAATGGAACCTTATTGTGAACAAAAAAAAAAAATTGAATTAGGCTCATTTTATTGTACATACACACGGTTCTTTCTTAACAATATTGAAGTTTTTCGTTCTTTTTATCAAGCTAAACAACAAACATTGTATAAAAAGAAATATTTAGAGATTTATGAATTATTTAATATTTTAGATTTACAAATTTTAATTCTAATTAGTATTGTAACTTTTTTATTTAATATTGTATGTAATTTCATTTAAAACCTATATTAACAAAGATATTAGTTTTATATATTATGATATTCAAAACCCATGTTGATACATAGACAACAAACCTAGTATTGTTAGGCTATATGTTGTGGAGCCAACTCCCTTGGCGGCCCCTCCATTTGGATGAATTTGATTGGTTTAACAAGGCAAAAAAATGGGTCCACAACTATAACCCTTTAGCACTCGTGATTACATACACAATACCTCCTTTGGTATCCCGATGTTCAAAACGCTATTGGCTAATGTGAAGATGGGGCGACACTCCACACCTGTTAGCCTTGTATACTATATTAAAGAAAAGAATGTTTAACGGTGTTATGTTGCTATCTTACACATAGGATGGATGCTAAGTATCTCTCTTCCGTTTTAAGTTTGTTTTTGTATATGTGGTTCATTAACATATAAAAGGAATGAAAGCAAATCTAGACTTGCTTTTTTGACCTGTTTGATTCCTTTATTTTTGAGCAAAACAAAAATTAGTTGTCTATGGAGATCAAACTCGAGACCTCTTGATTTTAAAATATCGATGTAATTAACTGGGCTATGTATCTGTGTACTTTTACAAATGAGGAACCGAACCTATATTGTTTGATCAACATTGGTGGCAATACCGGTTTTTGTTTTTATAGTTTCCTTGACTCTCCGATATAAATTTCGTTAAAAACAAAGTTACATTCGTAACAAAGTATTTTTTGGCATTATAAGCTATAACGAGTGTCGGTTCCGTACCGGTACTGTGACAAACCAAACCGATGTTGTCCGAACAACATTAATATCGGTATTCATATTTTATAAATTTCGATCGACGTAAAACACATGTATCGAACAGTATACCAACTGATCGTATTACAACGATAATGTAATGAATCAAACCGAAACCAACAAAAAGGCTGTCACGTAACCTACCACCCTTTAACCTTCACTTGGATATAACAATAATACAAATCTTGTAGTAATAAATCAAAATTCCTTTAGTTACAATTTAACCCTATAGGCCCTCAAATTTGGGACCATAACACGTTAATTACTTTGTTGGTACAACAAATTGGACCACATTGTGACAACAACAAAAATAAAACCATAAAATATCTACTTACAAAACACACAAACCATTCATCCCCAACATCCCCTTTAATCCTCTGCAAATCCAAACATACAAACATGGGGGCACTCTCCAGATTCATTGCCCACGTGTACACTCTCCTCCTAATATTCTTCACCGTCCTCGTACTCGAGCTCATAATATTATTCCGATCAGTCGCCGGAACCATCGGTTACTCCGCCGAAGACCACCCAATCACCACCGCACAGTACCTTAAACTGATCGAAGACAAAAACCCATGTGGCAGGTACAAGGTAGTTGTTGGAGGAGAGAGCAAAGAGTGTTCGGTTTGTTTGTCGGTGTTGGAAGATGGTGATGAGATTAGGAGGTTAAAATGCCGCCACGTGTTTCACAAGGGGTGTGTGGACAAGTGGCTGGAACAGGATAGGGCCACGTGTCCGATTTGCCGGAGGTTGGTGTTGCCGGAGGCGGTTGTGGTTAGGTACAGTCAGCGGCGGCAAGTTGAGCCGCATCGCCGCCGCCGTGAGTTCTACGGGGGTAGCGATGAGGAGCTTATTTTGTTGTTGACGTCTTTGCACGGTAATTATATGCGTCGGTTTATGTGAATCACCAGTGGTGGAACCATTACTTTTTAGTCCTAGGGCCGTTACAACTAGACGGTCAAAAGTCACAACTCATGTTCGTTTTAAAAGTTTATATATGATATTCAACAAAAAAATTTATTGAGTAGGATCGGCGGGCCCTCTTGACCCTCTCTGGTTCCGTTGTTGTAAATTGGTAAAAGTTAAACTTGATTAGATTATGTTAAGATGGGAATCCCTTTTTTAAAGGGTTGGATTATGGTGAATTATAGTAATGAGAATATACCCAACCAACTTTATCATCTTGGTGTTTCAAAATAAATGGTTGTTTAGTGTGTCCATGTGTTGAAAATTGATTGATGTTGGCTGCCTAACTACCTTATTTGAATGCTTGTTACATCATAATCATATTTCATAATAGATATCTTTTTGGTGGTTATCTATTTGTCCCAAATTATATTTGCACTTGTGCACATTTTTTTGGGACTTTTTCTAGCTCATGTGTAGCGAGAGGAAAGATGTTTTTTTTTAATATATTAAAGAAAAAACGGATAATGTGAAACGGGAAGGTGTGAGGGAGTGTTTTTGGTTGTGACAGGGGCGAAGCCCAAGCAGGGATGACGTGAAGGCGTTTTTTGGAGCTTCCAATTGTGAAGGCGTTCTCAGAGCTTTCCGTTGCATATGCTCTTTCATAATAACTACTAATTTCTTTAATTTATTGATCCCTGAGTCTTAATTGCACTTAGAGCACCCGAATACATAATTTGAGCCTACTTAGAGGAGAGTGGAAGGAATAGAGGCTGATGTGGAGGAGAAATGAATAAAGATGTTTTTATGCAAAAATGTCTAAAAACGGATTATGTGAGAGGGGCAGGGTGGTGGCGTTTTTGAAGCCGTTTTTGGCTATGAGAGGGAAGAGATAGAGATCAGACAATGCGTGTATGAAGTTGAGGCGTTCTTAAAGCTTTCCACCTCTTTTAAATTTGTAAATGTTTCTTGTTTTGGTGGAGGTGATGAGGCTAGAATTCCTTTCACATTAGCCCAAAAATTACGTGATCATTAAAACCTCATCCTCATAAATATTACACTGTTTAAGGAGAGAATGGTCGAATTTAGGTTGCTATACAATGAATTCTCATAATACATTTTACTCTTTCAATTTACACAACAATGTATTAATTTTATACAATGAAATAATGTGTACCATGATGTTTCAACAAATGCATTATCTGGAAAATCTTAACCAATCACCTTTTGTTATAAGGGGGGGACGAACACCACAACTTGGTGCCACGTTTGCAGTTTTGCAGGTACCAACCGGAACCTTCATCGGTGACTACTTCTGTTTTCCCAACCCGAAGCATTGGCGGCGTGTGACTCCTCCCGGATACACACTATGCACATACACATGTCCACCTTTAGAAACAGAAAGGAAGGATAGTTTTGTGGTCATAGTATAAATTTATTTTATATAATTCTATATAACGATATTATTTAGTTACATAAAGATTCAACTAGCATTTCTTTTTATAGACCAAACAAAATAATTATAGTAGTCGTCCAAGAAACAATTAAATTGGAAAATTCTTTATAATTGTCTGCAGTTTATCAGAAATGTCTTCTAGAAAATAATTCTAAATAAAATAGCATTAATTAATATTTAATAAAAAAACGTGATGATATGGAGGCATGGAGCTATCTTTTCTTTTAGCATGTTCTAGAAAATAATTCTAAATAAAATAGCATTAATACAAAACGTGATGATATTCCTTTTTTTAACATGTACTTCTTGGTTAGTTAAATCCTTCTTAAAGTCTATGTATTTTTTTAAGTAAAGTGTGAAAATTGTTCCTTTTTTTTAAAGGTAAATATCATAAACACGAAACAACCGACCCAAACCGGGCCGACAAACAGAACAACAAGACTACATTACATATTTACAAAGGAACGCCACTCCTCCCAACCTATACCTTTGTGTTTTGATCTACTGGAAAACCAAAAGAAACTTAAAACTTTAATTTCACTGACAATGTTCTCAATTCTAAACGGGGCATTTGAGAATCTCGCGTTGTTCCTAGCACGCCAAATACTCCAACAGGCAATCATGATGATACCTTGAATTGCGTCTTTCTTCCTTTCCGAAGCATTGATGCTCTTGAAAACGACGAACAAATCTTCAATGGAAAAGGCAAAAATCCTAGGAATCTTGCACCATTCGCTGATACAATTCCAAACAACAGCAGCCGAGAAACATGATATAAAAACATGTTCAACTGTTTCCTCGTTCGAACTGCAATAAGAACATAACGATTCTTCGACTTGAACGTTCTTCTTTTTAAGCTTCCGCCGTCGGGATACTATTCAAACTTGACCTCCACACATGAATGTTACACTTCGCGGGCACCAATTTACACCAATCTAAGATGAAACCGGGTCCGTTATTGTCTTCGGCTATTAACAACTGCTTAACGGACTTAACTGAAAAAGTTCCTCCCGAGTCCGCTGCCCACTTCCATCGATCCTTGTCCGAAGACAGCTGAACGGAAATAATCAAAGAAGAGAGCTGACCGAAACTGTCTAGCAGAACCGGAGAGACAATCTGAGTTCTCCAGCTCCACTCCGCCACCTGAGTAACACCTTGAACATTGATCCTGTCCGCGACCGTGCACTTCTTTTTCATTTCCAAAGAAAACAGATCTGGGAACATGTTTTTTAGAGGCTCATCAGCGATCCATGTATCTAACCAAAAGAGAATTTCCTCTCCATTGCCCACAACACCTTTAAATAAGTGTCTGATTGTGGCCTCTCCGACTGTAGTGTTAATAACTGTTTTGGCTATGTTGTTCCACGCCCCGGATAAATATTTCTTAAATGGTAAACATTCCCACCCTGCTCTCGACCCGTGAATTGCATCTATAACTCTTTTCCATAAGTTTTCTTTCTCCGATTTATAGCGCCATCCCCATTTTGCCCCCTTACAAAACTATTTTTATGGTTTAGATTGGTTATTAACCCCTTTGGCATTCGGTTTAGACCTTTAGTGAGCCAAATACCCGATTTCGTTAAGGCCTAAGGGCATATTTTTTCGAGCTCGAACAGGGTACACTAATTCTCAGGGCCGGCCCTGTATAAAACTAACAGCTTTAACAACAAAAAATTACTTCCATTGCTGTAAATTGTAACATTATATAATACTACAAAAAGTAATTTGAGACACCACTTGCTTATGTAACCATCATGTCCATACAAACACTCTATTAACACACCGGTTCAAAATAAAATTAGTAACATAAAATATCCAAACCGACGCTCATACAAAAAACAACCAAAACAAACGACGCAACCATTTAAAATTAGATTACCTTTATATATTAGAAAAGCAACAAAACCCAACATTTCTTTTCAAAATTTACGGCTCTCCACATTCAACCCAATTTAATATTTTATAATTCAACTTCCACTTTCTTCATAATATTTTCAAAATATGTCATCTACCCCATTCTTAACTGTCATCCATAGTTTTACTACTATAGAATTTTCACCAAGAAGCCAATTGGAGTAAGCATACGTATTTTATGAATCTTCACTAATGTAGACATGAATTTTAAGGGTATACGGGGCACTCTCGGTGATCTCATGCGGTGACCCAAGTCCCCGCTCGGAAACACCGCCGCCATCACCGTGGTGACCGAAATCGGCGAGCAGGGTCGGTGTGTATTCACCGATGAGGGGATCGAGGTTTAAACGGCTATATAGCCGTTATACATTAAAAAAAAAATTTCCTAACCCCTATGAATACTACCTCTTTAATCTTTTTATTTTTCAAACCCAAAACAACTCTCACCCATTCAACTCATCTAATTTTTTAACCAATCTTTAAAAAAAATGGATTCCAAGTTCCCGTTTTTTTCTCCCCTGCCCGACTTTCCCGACGATGAAGATTCATCGTCAAGCGATGGTAGTTTAATTTTCTTCCAAAATCTTATCCAACAAGCGGAGCTACTAGACACGGCATCGTCTAGTAAAAAAAAATTATCCGTCGAGATCGTGTGGGTGGCCACGAAACACTCATGGCCGATTATTTTGTCGAAAATCCAAAATTTAATGCCGATATTTTTCGTCAGAGGTTTCGTATGTCCAAGTCTTTGTTCCTAAAAATTGTTAGTGACGTGGAAGCGAATAACGAGTGGTTTCAAGAGGGCTTGGATGGGAGAATGAAGAAAAATTTCACGCCGTTGCAAAAGGTTACTTCTGCGATTAAACAACTTGCAACCGGTAACCCACTAGACGAAAACGACGAGTATTTAAGTATGGCTGAAAGGACCTCTCGTGAGTGCCTTGAATATTTCTGCGAGATGGTTTGTACAATGTATGCCGGTGAATTCTTACGTAGACCAACGAGCCACGACGTTGCGCTATTGTATCAGGCTCATGAGGAGAGACATCACCTACCTGGTATGTTGGGTAGACTGGATTGTACACACTTCGTCTGGAGAATATGCCCCACAGAATTGCGTGGACAATATATGAGAGGCGATCATCAATACTTGACAGTTATGTTAGAGGCGGTGGCGTCTCAAGATTTGTGGGTTTGACATGCTTTTTGTGGCCCGGCGGGTTCACAAAACGACATCAACGTGCTCCAACAATCTCCGTTATTTCTTACTCAACGAAACGGAACGACGCCAAATTGTCCATTTCAGGTGAACGACCACTTATACAAACGCGGGTATTATCTTACTGATGGGATCTACCCTAGTTGGTCCGTGTTTGTGATGTCTTTTCCATATCCTCACATCCCGAATGAAAAAAAGTTCAAGAGGCAACACGAGGCCGCAAGAAAAGATGTGGAACGGGCGTTTGGTGTGTTAAAGGCGAAGTGGGGAATACTACCAAAACGGTGAAAAAGATAAGGTCCATCGTGTATACGTGCATTATTTTACATAACATGATTATAAAAGACGACGGAAGGGCGATAGCACCGGTACACATTCAAGATCCTCCAGTCGAACCCGTCTTCGATGATACAGCTTATAGCGAGCTCATTGACGAAGAAACCCATTGGAGACTAAAACACGATCTCGTTGAGCATTTCGGACGTTTAGATCTACCTCACCTTGAAGTGAGTTCCGATGACGAGTAGTTTGTTTTTATATTTTTCTAGTTTGAATGTAATTTTTATTTTTCTAGTTTGAATGTAATTTTTATTTTTAATTTAATGAAATGTCATTTATTAAATTTTATTTAATTTTTATTAATATTTTTTTAATTTATAAACATGCATAATTACAACAAATAAAAAAAAACAAAAAGAAAAAAACAAGTCCCCTAAGAGAGGAGTGCCGCCATCAAATTGAGGGTGTGAGGGGAGTTGACGTGGCGCGTGCTGATTGGCAGTGCGTAAGAGAGGGGACTCCCCTAAGAGGGGAGTTAGCATAGAACATAATATTCACGGAGGCCATTTTCAAGTAAGCATGCATATGCATTTCTTTACGAATATTCATTAATATGTTGTTTAATCTTCATCTTCCAATATGTTAATGTACCGATTTCCTTAATCATCTGACATGTTTGGTATAATTGTGTTTCCACGCTGAATCGATTATCAACAATTGACGTATTTCTTATTCGTTATTTCCAGTTCCATTTGGCGAACGATTTTGCCTTTCTTACGTCCATTCCTAGCCGGTTAACGTCCCCGTTCATGAAGCATGTGCGATGCGTTTATTCATATAATTTTTTTAATGAATTCCCTGTAAATTGCGTATATTACATGTTTCATTTTTTGCATCACAACCAACAATCGTCTTCCTGTATCCGCTTTGCAATAGTTCCTCAATTGAAGTTATTAAAATATATAAGCATCCTTAGTCAAACGATTAGAAAGTGCATATGTATTTAAATGTATGTTTTTTCATGATGTTATGTATTTATTTTTAATGTTTGGTTTACGGTTATGTATTTGGTGGTTCTTTGTGAATTCTGCTGTTAAGAAGGACGAGACCAGCAGGGTTGCGAAGCCCAACCCTTAACGAAGAAGATGTAATGTAAAGACACTCTGTTTTGGTTTCTTTGTTATTTTTGTTTTTTAATTTTTTTTAACGACAATTCTGTTTTTTTTTAACTAGGAAATAATTTATCATCAAAACTTTTGGATTTAATAGCCATACATTATTGGTAGAAATTGTCGCCATTGTTTCCGGTTCATCTGGCGATGCTCGTAGATTTGACAGTTACTAACAAGTATGAACCGGAAGGAACGTCGTGATTTTCATCACCTTCTCCAAGGAAGACAAAACTTTGATTGTAGCGTTGAATTTTTAAACCATTCTAACCGGCGAGTGAAGTATGGGCGCGTACATAAGGCGGAGACTGGCGAGTAGTTGATGAAAATTGCGGCGCCAATTTGACTGATCGACGCATTACATACTACAAGAATGTCACAACAATTTCAGTACACCGGCGAGAGACATCTGCATTTTGTTACGACACGTCAGCATTGGTGTTGGCGAGTACACGTGCAGCAAACGCATCGTTTGTCCTCACGGCGATATGTAATGCGGTTTCTCTCTTCGGAATGGCATGGCGGTTGAGTACGAAGGCTTTTTGGTCGGAAAGTTTCACTTGATTTAACGAATCTGATTCCAAGTGGATCCTCTTCGGATCGGCTAACCGTGGTAAAGTGGCAAAGATGTGTGAGAGAGTTTTGTGATCACCTACCGCAGTGACGTAGTGAACGGGACTGTACCGAAAATCAAGCTTTTCGGAAGAGGGTTATCCCGATCCGATACCTTAACCCAGACTGGCCAAACCTCCGGTTCCCGATCCGATCGCCGGTCTGGGTTTGAAAATACTGCTTCATTCCTTTGATTAAAATGGCTTCATCTGAATTTGATGTGTTTGATCGTAGAATTGAAATTCTTTAGGAATATTCATTAATCTACCAATTACAATTACTGTACCAATTTCTTTAATCATTTCATACATTTTGTATAATGTATTTACGTGTTGAATGGATTATTAAAAATTGTGTAGTTTTAACATGTAAATTGTGATTAGGTTCACGTACTGAGTGTTTTGTTTCCGCAATTGGTTTGCCCTAAATTGTGATTCAGTCTCCGTGATGTACCAGTTTCCTTCCTTGAATCTCTTATCTTTAGCATAGCTATTTACAATGTGTTTTTTGCGTGTTCCGTATATGATGTATTCGACTCTCTAATATGTGTGAGTTAGACTTTATACAATGTACATACACACAATCTGTGTTGAATTGGAGAAAATGTTCCAGTTGACCAAATATATTACATATTTAGGAACTAAAATATTACATATTTAGGAACTGGACCCAAAAGATTACATGTCCACATACATACCTAGAAGCAAAAGGACTTTTGCATTGACCCTTGAAGTCGATTTCCCTTTGTGGCATTTGCTGCTTCTGAAGTTTTTGTATGCATGCGAGCGAAATGGAAGCCCGGTTGTATTAGAATGCCTTATAGGTGTGCTCAAGCTTTCTTGCTGATGTCATAATCTTGTAATATGTCTATTACACCAAAGAAGAGGATGACATTGTAGAATTCTGGTGTGGAATCACCAACTGATTCTCATGACTTCTAACCGTAAGTTCGACATGTTAACGTCACCCATCCTAGTCCATTAAAAATTATTATTAGCTTGAAACAACCAAAAAATTATATTTGAAGTCAAAATAGTCCAAAGTTAAATAGTCGGGTCGATAGACAAAGACCAGTTTCGAGTATACCGGATGTATGGAAGTCATACATCCAAAAGAATTCCAAAAAAAGGTACAGACGCGACAGTTGTCATACTGTTACCAAGTTTTTAACAAAAAGAAGTGGAGTTGGTAAGTCCTGCTCATTGTATTGTAAAGTAGCAGGTTAATGTAATCCCCTAGTTTGAATGCAATAAAGAATGCTACTTAGGAGACTATAATTATTCTTATAACAAACAAATACCATACCACCTACATTTCATAGTGATAGTAAAGAAAAGCCCCATACAGAAACCTCTTTTCCGTTAGCTTTTAATGACCGCAACCCAAATCGTTTGTGAGATCATTTTCGTCATCCACTTTATCAAAGGTGGTCAAACTGTTAATCCTTGGATCCCAATGCTTCCAAATATTAAACAAATATAAACATTAGATAATTTATGAGTAACCCTTGTGGCTGAACATCACAAAATCTTGACAGTACATAGGTGTAACAACTGTACAGAAACAGTCTATTTCGCCCTAAAAAAGCTGTATAAACAATTTACTGAGACTGGGAGTTGAATCCACGCCTTTTCAGACCAGAACCTAATCTGGCGCCTTATAAAAGTAGAATAAGATATAAACATACAAAGCAAACACAATCTCAAAAAATACACATATAAATATATAATTTCATTGAAACCAATGAACTTACTGTTGAAAAACCCATTATAAATGAAGTTTAATGGCAGCCCTCCCTTCCCTCGAGGATACTCTTTGGATCTCGCCAAGCAACGCCTGATTAATTACATTGTACGTAGCAACTATGGATTCAATGGAGAGTATGACTTGTCGGATTACTCGCTAACTAAATGTAAGTTGAATCACAACCTAAAATATCCTCTACAACGCCTGAAAACAACGACAACAACAAAATCATCATTATTGTATCCGAAACCATAGTTTGTTAGACATCATCAGCTAACCAAAACAAAACCAAACACACAAATCAGAAACAAAAAAGAAAAATCAAACATCAGATAAACAATAATCAACACGCCTTCAAAAAATACAAAACCTAAAACAACAAAACGACACCAAAAACAGCATAAACCTAAATGCCTAAAAATTTATAAATCACCTGAATCAACTTCATAGACAGGGAAAATAACTCCTATTCGAACTTGAAGCAGCAACAGAACAATATCAACCCTACAACATGACAAATAATTAATCAGTGAACAAATTAGTATACACAACACCAAATTATCAAATGCAATTAAAGAATTCGAAACACAAAGAACACCGACAAATAATGAAAAAGGAAGACAACAAAGCCTACAAAGAGCGTTTCACATACATGGCAAGCAACCAACGACCATCGCCGCCATGAAGCGCCATTAAGGCCATTCACAAAAGTCGTAGAACACCGAGCAAAAAAAGAGTGAGCTGTGTGAGAGATGGGGTCTGTAGTGTGGTTCTTGTAAACTAAAAGGTAAAGAAAAAGAGGAGGAAGTGACGCGCCGTAGGGCCGCGATGGCACCGCCGCAACCCCATCGGCTTTCGCTTTCTCTCTTTCTTCCCCCGGAAACCTAGAATCCATAGCGGTCGCAGTCGCCGTCAACTACCATCATTGTTTGATGCGTCAAAACCACCAGACCATCACCACCGGTTTAACCCGAGGGTGGTCGGCCGGAGACGACGGCCGGATCCTCCATCACCGCTCGCTCAAATCTACGTCTCTCTCTATCTCCTGGTATTTGACACCGTATAAATTAACGGGATGGGAAGGGAAGGGAAACGGTGGAGGTTGGGAGACACCCACGTGTTATGTTAAAGCCCTAAAAAGCCCTTCGTACCAGCCCCACCCGACCCAAAAGCCCTTTCTTCACAAAACTCAAACATATTGAACCACTAATCTAAATTCAAAAAAATATATATATCAACACCATAAAACATATGAACGTTTTTTTACCATTAGGATCATTCTGAAAGTCAACTCGATTCCTATCATTAAATCCCAATTCATTTGATTGATAACACAATACCTCTGAAATTATCCATTAAACCCACCTTCAAAAGTCAAAACACAACATCATAGAAACAATAAAACAACACTCGAATCACTAACAAACCGGTCAAACTAACCTGCACCAACAGGATCACAAACACTATCATCAACATCAGCACTGTAATCGGAACTATTAGTGGAAATATTAAGCCATTTGTGGACAACCCTATCAAAACACCCCAACAACTGCCATCCATAGTCATTGAAGTTACATGAAACCCTACTTTCCATTTTTTTACTGATCCATTTATACGGAAATGATTCAGTCACTTTAATGAGGCTGTTCACGGAACTGAAACTTGTTTTGTGTTTTTTTAATGAATTATAATAGATGGCTCAGAATAGGTATTGAGGTTGTCATGGTTGCATAACGGGTTGCTAGTAGCAAACAATGCACTCGCCATCCTTGTTATGCAACATAAAACCTTTTTTATACCAAAGTCATCATAGCCAGCAAACCGAGACGCAACAACCGAACATAACTTTCAGTTCCATATACCCTTAATTCCAACAGGCTAGGTGAAATTCAACTGCGTTAATAATGGCTACAACGGAGGTTGCGAAAAACCACAACCGCACAAATCAAAGACCCCATTCGGAAACAAAGACCCGTTAGGGTTTCATAACAGCAACACAATCAAAA
The DNA here is from genome assembly GCF_002127325.2 of Helianthus annuus. Taxonomy (NCBI): domain Eukaryota; kingdom Viridiplantae; phylum Streptophyta; class Magnoliopsida; order Asterales; family Asteraceae; genus Helianthus; species Helianthus annuus. The sequence continues at coordinate 4,158 of NW_023395600.1, read as the reverse complement.
TTCCAATTCAGAATCTTGATCTTTGAATTCATAACATGCAAAGATTCCACCTTTACAACTTCTTGATCATGAAGAAACCCAATAATCAAGACTGCTGGATATCAACAATCAGACTCCACCCACCAGAAATTCATAGCAGACTTAGGGTTTTACGCCAGAAACTCTTTAGGCTTTATAGATCAAAAGAGTTCTCATATGAGAGAAGTCATGCAATGTACCAAAAGCTCTAAGTATAAAACACAAAAATGGAGATACAGAGAGATTACCATGGAGAAATATGAAGGTTGTCGTGTCGCTGCCAGAAACGGGCTCTAATGGCCGTCGGCAACAACGGGCCTCCTTGGAACAGCCGCCGCCACCAGAAAACGGCCTCAAATGGCCGCCGGCAACAGCGGGCCTCCACTGAAGAGTCGCTTGGCCGAGGAAATCGATGAGACGCAGAGAAAGACGAAGCTCGAATAGTCGCCGATTAGACAAGACGGTCTTTAGCAGTGGCGGTTCCTCCATCACCACAATCCACCGTTGTCAGTCCATACATCTCTCTCCCACCGCCTTATATATGGGCTGAATGGGTGAAGGCACCGCCCTTTAAACAAATGAAGATGAAACACGACTGATTTAACTATTCATTCAGTTTCCTTATTAATAGAGAAATGAAATTAAATTAAATTAATAATTAATAATAATTAATTAATTAATAATAGAGAAATAGAGAATTCCTTATTAATAGAGAATATTAATATTAATATTATCTATATGAATACAAAGTTATGATGAACAGTAGAATTGCAAATGGGCTTTTGAGGTTTTATATTGTTTCTGTTTGGGCTTCATTTTTTTTAATAACAGGCTCAATTTTTCCTATTTTCCCTATCGCTGCCGCGTATGTGTTTTATTCCTTTGTTATGCCCCTATCGTTGCCGCGTGTACGTGTTTCCCAGGTTTCTTTCTTTTTTCATTTATCTTCACCACACCTGCGATGCGTGCCAAGTAATCAAGCTGTCAATGTCTACCAAATATGATGATGTTCATTTATGTTTTCATTGAAGAAAAAGGAAGTTTGAATTGAAACTGGTTTGGCATGCAAGGATTCTTCCATAGGTTTGCTGTTGTTCGATTGGTGGGGTTCTTCCACATGTAACAGGTTTACTGGTCTTGCTGTTCAATTGCTGCTTTTATATTGTTGTTTGTTTCTTTTCGCTTATATTTGATTGGTCTCCCCTTTTATTTTTTTTCTTTGGTATATATTGAATTTTGAATTTTATTCATCGATAGGCAGCTGCGTGTTGGAGATTATATCAAGAATTGTTTGGTTGGAATTGGAAATAAATGATTTACATATTCAGTGAGGCTTAGGAGTTGGAATTTTAAAACTTAGAAGTTGTTTGTTTAAATTTTATGAAACTAGGGTTTAAGTTGTTTCTTTCTTAAACAGCCATAACAAAGGTTATTATGAAATTGGTATTCATGTTCCACTTACTTGGTTATTATAGGATGAAATTTTCTGTTTGATTAAAAAATCAAACTTGATCCAGTGACCATAAGAGTAGAGGGGCAATCTTGACTCAAAGCCTTCCAAGTAGGTCACTTTGGGTTGCTTTTTAAGTTATATGGGTTGGTTGGGTAAGATATTTTCACTCAATGGGTCAAAATGGGTCAATTAAAATTCCATCTCAATTTTTTTCGGGTCAAAACGGGTCGGCATTTTCAAAGAAATGGATCAATGTGGGTTCGGGTTGAGTTTCAAGCGGCCGGGACGAGTTTCGAATTGGAACGTACTTGGTTCGGGTCGGCACGGGTTTCCGCACGGGATGGGTTTCGGGCCGACATGAGTTTTCGCACGGGACGAGTTTTGAGTTGGGACAGGTTTTAGCACGAGACGGGTTTCAGTTCGTTTTTTTTTTTTGTTTTGTTTGGGTCGCTTTTTCGGTTCGGTTTCTATTTCTTCAGTTTTTTTTCGTTTTGGCCGGTTTCGATTCGTTTTTTTTTTCGTTTTGGTTGTTTCGTTTCGGTTCAGCTTTTGGTTTTTTGTTTCGTTTTGGATACTTTTTCTGTTTGATTTTTTCAGTTTTTTTTCGTTTCGATTCAGTTTCGGGTTTTTTGTTTTGCTTTGGTCGCTTTTATGGAAATCTTTCAGTACCGACTCGATTGATTAACGAAATTGTCTTGAATGGTCAGTCGAAACTTTGTCCCAACAATATCAATATTCCACAATTAAAACTCACCCACTACATCAGTTAATCATAATAATGGCGAAAACATGGGATTGATGAACACTGTATAATTTTTTTATTATTACTATTTTATCGTTTTCGCCGGTTTCGGCTTCTGTATCGACTTGACCAAAAGGTATATTTATTATGAATCATGTTTTTAGAAATGGGAAAAGAATGAACTCAACCCATTTTGACCCAAAACCCATTCCGAACGGGATCCAATCTGACCCGAACCCGTTTGGACGCCAATCCGTTCCAACCCGACCCAAAACAACCCTTTTTTTAATTTGACCCATTTCGACCCTAACCCGTTCTGACCCGACCCGACCCCTTTGCCTGTCCTACATAAGAGTAAAGTGCAGTTTTTTTAGTATCAAAAGGCTATGAAACTAAGCAAAACAAATCAACTTCTGTTCTATTAAAGTCTTTATTTTTATGCTTATTATAGTTTAGGATGTAAAGTAATAACAAAAGAAGTTAAGAATAGAAATTCAAGATGTAATTAGTTTAGTTGATGGCTATGCTTTAACAAAAAAATGACTGCCACCTCTTAAATATTGATTTTGTTTTCTTCTGTCAAAGTGTTTGTCATTATGTTTATTTTAGTTTAGGATGTATGATAGAGCAAATTCTAATTTCGTTAGCATGATTTGATCAGATTTTCAGTTAATTAGAATTGGCCTTACACTTTTTTGTTGTTCTTTTTTATCATTTGCGTGTTGATTGGATTAGATTGTCTATATATTACTGTGTTCGTTTTTTATTATCATTCCGAGTAGTGAGATACAAGTGCTCTTTTGTAAGTTGGTTCTCTCCAATTGGTTCGCAATCTGGTGTTTTTGTTCATTTTATAGTCGAAGCTTTTTTCCATATTAAGCCAGTGTTTGCAAAATCAGGTTTGCATATGGCTGCACGTTCTTTCGATAGAAAACGAAAGGCTCTTGCACTTGAAAATTCTGGTGAGCAGTCTTTTTCAAAAGAACCTGCTGATTTTGGTGTGCAAACAGTTGGTCAGTTGGTAAGGCGATCAAGCATGTTGCGGGCTACTGCTAATCAACGTTCTATACAATCTCTAACTTCTGTCCAGCCTGATATGGAACAGTATGAGGGTCCATCAGCATCATCATTTGATTTGCAGTTGCCTGGCCCTTCATACGTTGATTTGGGAGATTGTATAAACGAATGCGAACACTGTGGCGCATTGTTTTGGTTCGAAGAGCGGCTGAAATCGTCTCCTCTTAAACAAAGGCCTAGATATAACACGTGTTGCAAAGCAGGCAGTGTACGCATTCCTTTTCCAGTTGAGCCACCATCATCATTTGGTGCCGACGTTGATGATACAATTAACCATTCTGCTGGTCCGTATGTTTTTAAGGTGGCCGGCCAAATTTCACTATGCCCTTCAGCGGGTGAGAAACCTAGGTTCCTTCAAATGTATGTCTATGATACACTGCACGAAGTTGAAAATAGACTTCGTTTTTTTAATAGTGATGTTCAACGTCGATTGTCCCCAGATGTTGTCTCACTTCTTACGCGTACATTAGCCGAAACCAATGAATTTGTACGCCTTTTTAAGAGTGCGGCTGATCTTTGCTCCCAACAACAAGTACCTGAGTTTGCTATTACCCTTTATAACAAGTCTAAACAAAACAAATACGGGTTACCTATTGCGGGTACTCTTGGTGCTATTGTACGAGACAATGACCCTTTAGTAAGTGACTATGATATTGTGGTACACGGTAAAGATGGCAGAGCAAAGCGTGTAAGCAAGTTGCATTCATCATATATGCCTCTTCAGTACCCGCTCCTTTTCCCTTATGCGGAACCAGGCTGGTCTCCAGAACTTCAATCAGGTATCCCATCCTATACCAAGTATTAACTTAAGCCCACTTTTAACAAAAACAACATTACTAATGAATGTAATCAAAATGCACAGAAGGCG
>NW_023395599.1:0-25858 GCF_002127325.2 Helianthus annuus | reverse complement strand
TATTATTTACAACGCTTAAAGGATTACTTAAGCACTTTAACAGATTACTATCCGACCGAACAACCGGACTATACCCGGAACATAAAAATATTGCCAGAAATATTATTAGTCTTTTTCTGAGCCAGTTAGGGTCCCTGATTACCCTAACACCCGCATTATAACGCATTAAACAACTAACGAGGTTAATATCTAAACTTAACCAACTTAACTTAACTGAACACTAACTGAACGATCGAAACCCAACCGGATACCCCCCCCCCTAATGGGATCGGTCACTATGATGTGACACAAGAGTACACCTTTTGAATATTTTATTTGTGATTGTGGATATCTAGACGACATTGTAACCGATGGACGATAATCAAAATTTTTGTCTATAAAATCACCACATAACACACAAGATTTACACACACATTTCACTCAACTCTCTCTCCCTCTTGCTCTCTCCCTCTCGGCCGAGACTACCCACACCCACACATCCATTGTCGAGTTCTTGTCTTGCCATTCCAAGCTCACACAAGTGTCGGGGATCACGTACGAGGAAGCTTGAAGCAAGCGGAAGTTGAAGGACCTCGTGCATTTGCTTTTTCCCACGTCATTTCCGACTAGATTCTTCCCTAGCCCCGAGCTAGAGGTATAACATTTAAAACTTGTTCTTGAACATATCTAAAGTGGTTAAAAGGATTTTTAACGGTTAAAAGTCGGTAACCCACCTTTTGAATCTAAAAAGTCTACTAAAGTCGGTAACCCACCTTGTGTAAATGTCGTAGTATTTGAATATGTTGATTGTAGAGACCCGATCTACGATGTGGTGGCTCTTATCATCGTTTAACCCGACTTTGTTAAGATCCCGAATCTTGACATACACTTGTTTCTTTTGTACAAGGGTTAAAAGGTGAAACTCCACCACACGGGAAACATGAACTTGTGTAAAAGTATTTTGACTTGTAAAATAGTGTTTAAAACGAGCCGATCTACGTATGTACAAGTGGTACATTCGTAGAACCAAGTGTCGAGAAAATCATGTTTTTATATAAGTTGGATAACATGTTTACAAAGGTGATTTTTATAAACTACAAGTGTATGAACACTTGTGAAACGAAAGATCCGACAAAATAACAATTTTTACAAAAATTGTCGGGAAGTTGTAAAGAGTGATTTGTTCTAAAAACGGGGTTTTTACAAGACTAAACTATTTTATACATAGATCCACTAAATGTAACGAGATCTACACAATAGTTTTAGAAAAACTACAAGTTCATATAATAATGTGATTTTACATACTAGTCTACGAGTTAATGTGTTGAAACTAGTTTGAAGTATTTGGTTGATTTGAAGAATTGTTGAAATGATTTTGTAAAAGAAAATGATACGCTTAAAAGCGTGGCCACCTCCAGTTACAGGGGAAACTCTGGCGAAATTTTCTAAAAATCTAACACTTAGGATTATTTACAAGTGTTAAACTATTTTGAGATGTTTTCAAAATATATTTCGCCATGACTTTATTTATTAAATAATCGGAGGTGGGATTTTCACAAAAACTAAACGTGATAAATATTTATTCGATAAATATATATTTTTCACAACACTGTTTATGATTATTTTGTGAAAATATACAAATATTATTTTTAGAGTAAAAATAATATTTACTAACTTTGTCGAACCCAAAACAATACCAACGCCTTTACGACAAACATATAAGTTACAATGGTAATTACTATTACCACTTAATCGCCAAAACGTAACTTACGCTTTATACGGAAATATTCATAAACGCATATGTTGTCAACGTATTATTTTGGAAAGTATTACGTAAAGAGAAAATATATTATTTTTGAGAAAAATAATTATATTTTGGAATGAGAAATAAAATATATTAAGTGAGACTTAATGTTATAAACGCACATGTATTAAATCCCCCATCCTTGGGAAGGAGATTTTCTACCAAGTATATACACGGAACGGTTGTCTAACCGTTTCCCGAAAATTAAACTATAAAGCTAAGGCACGGCCATCCGTCTAATAGAATTAGCACATGTAGGTCGTTGCGCAGCAGTTGGATATTTGGATTACTTGGTATTGTGACGCACTCACTGTGAGTTCATGTCCCCCTTTTCTCTTAACTGTTTTCAGTTTTATAAACTGCGGGGGTGAAATACATGTTACTATGATTTTGAATACTTGATACACGGTATGGTTAGCGTAAGGAGGTTTGTTACTCAGATCATGTGAGTGGGTAGGCACAACTTGAGGCCATTAATCCTCGTAGTAGGACCGAGGGACAGGAGCGGTAGATCTATCTGGGTGTAGCGAGCCCAGCCCCAGGTCCAGCATAACGGACCTCGGGGTGACTTAGTGCCCGACGCATAAATCCGCTAGGTTTGAGTCATCCCTACTTGCACTTCACACATATCAATGGCCTTGCAAAACATTGGTGATCTCTTTTTCCTTATTTGCTACATACCAGGTTTTTTTTTTTGATAAAGATAAAGGTTTGTTTACGCACTTTCGCATGAACTCGCTCAACATTATTGTTGATTTTTCAACTTACATGTATTTCAGGGAATTAGCGATCTGGCGCGGTATGGCTTGTTTTCCGCTGCATTAGGCCCGAGGTCATCCAGGGTTCGAGGCTTGTGACTCTTTCCTGGACAAGTCACAGTCCTTGAATCATGTTTATGTTAAGTTTGCATTTGTAATGTTTAGACAAGTTATGGTTGTTGGGTGTTAACCCGTTAAGACAATGTTTTACTATTTTATTTTCAATGGATGATCTTGCATATTTTTATTTCATATAGCTTGTTATGATTAAGCTATGGTATTAAGAAGTCACACCAAACTAACCACGCTTCCGCAAAGCCAGGGTGTGACAGTGGGTGGACTGGTGTTGATGTTATCATCTTAATCCCCCAGCTGTTACAAAAGTTAGTAGTTCTACTCCCAATAAATTGGGATCCATTATCACAAACAATTTCAGAAGGGATACCAAATCTAGTAATAATATTTCTTTTAATAAAGGATATCACTTCTTTTTCTCTGACTTGAGCAAAGGCTTCAGCCTCTATCCACTTGGAGAAGTAATCAGTCATAGCAAGCATGAACACTTTTCCACCAGGTGCCTTGGGAAGTTTACCAACTATATCATTCCCCATCTCATGAATGGCCAAGAAGAGGATATAGGATGCAAAAGCTCTGCTGGCTGATGAAGGATATTACTATGTCTCTGACAAGCATCACATTTCTTGGCATAATCCACAGTATCCTTCTTCATTGTGGGCCAATAGTATCCTGTCCTCAGGATCCTTGAGAATAGTGCCCTGCCCCCAGTGTGGTTTCCACAATCTCCTTCATGAAAATCCTTTAGGACTTCTTGGATTTCAGGATCCTCAATGCATCTTAGATATGGTCTTGTAAGAGATCGTTTATATAACATGTTATTCAATATTGTAAATTGAGATACCTTGACTTTGAAAGCCCTGTGGTTTTCTCCTGTAGAGATCTCTCCATGTTGGATATATCTCATGATTGGAAGGATCCATGATCCTGAATGAGATTGTATATCATTACTAGGAATGATTGCAGAATCCTCTCCTATCTCCATAGCTACATGATCCTCAATAGCAGGAGTTAGGATATGAATAATAGGGATTTTGATATCCTCTGAGATCTTCAAGGATGATCCTAAGTTGGCCAATGCATCAGCTTCTGCATTTTCTTCTCTGGGTACCTGTGTCAAACTAAAAGAAACAAAAGAGAGTGCCAATTCCTTGACTATCTCTAGGTATTTGATTAGCTTTTCACCTTTAACAGCAGAGGATCCATTAAAGTGATTAGTAATTAACAATGAATATACATGTACCTCAAGATACCTGATCCTCATATGCTTGGCAATTTGCAAACCAGCTATCAAGGCTTCATATTCAGCCTCATTATTAGTAGTTTGAAACTCACAAGCTATGGAGTGGGGTATTATGTCCCCCTGTGGCGATTTTAGTAGTATTCCAAGTCCAGTTCCTTTGACATTAGAGGCTCCATCAGTGAAGAGTATCCAAGGATCCTTAGTTTCTTCAAGCTGTTGGACTTCTAACTCAGCTTCCCTTTGCAAGTCACTACTGAAATCTGCCACAAAGTCAGCTAAGGCTTGTGATTTAATGGCAGTTCTAGGCTCATATCTTATATCATAAGCACTGAGCTTCACTGCCCATTTAGCCATCCTTCCTGACATTTCAGGTTTCCTAAGAACATTCTTAATTGGAAAATTAGTCTTAACAATAATGGCATGAGATTCAAAATAATGTCTTAATTTAGTAGATGCCATAATCAAAGCAAGGATTAGTTTTTCTAAATGTGAATACCTGGATTCAGCATCAAGCAAACTCTTACTTACATAATAGACATGATATTGTGTACCTTCGTGATCCTTAACAAGGACTGCACTTACTGCTTTGGAAGAGACTGCCAAATATAAGGATAATATATCCCCTTTTTCAGGTTTCATCAAGGCAGGAGCTGACGATAGGTGTCACACCCCGAATTTTCACGTATCACCGGTGGGCCCGGTGGGGAGTATCGTAACGTAATTGATGTCATCATAGTCAAACAACACAATATATAAATGCACAGCGGAAGCAAAAGATAAATATATTACATTTCGAATATAAAGTAATGTCAAGCATTACAACGGAAGGTAAAGAATCCACAGGCGGATCAAAAAAAAGAAAGCTGTTCAACAGACTTTAGGCATCTAGAACTTGCAAGATTCCTTATTAACGCCCTGAGCTTCCAGCTAATTACGTTCAGTACCTGTCACTTAACCCTTTTTGGAAAATATGTCAGTTTACACTGGTAAATACAATTAACCGACTCATTTGAAAAGGTTTAATAAAATTGATTTGAATGCACAAGGCACAACATATCTTTTATAACTTGGGACAATTATCTATATAATCTTGTATACAGATTTACATGTTCGTTGTACGTTCAGGGCCCGATGTAGAAATTGAGTCAAGATTAACAGACACGCCACAAGTATAGGCCCACAAGAGAGTGAGATACCGTTTCCCTTATGCACTGTCAGGGGTATGCCTATACCTCGTGCATAAGGCGTGGCCATTTTATAATACAATGATGTCAGGGATATCTGGGACATGGTCATTAACCCCTAAAGGCTTTTATTTCAAACAATACAGATTAAAGCGGGTTACCTCAATAATTTAATCACAATCCGACTAAACATTCAATACCCGACCAAGCGGTATTATTATAATACCATATCCCAAGCCCGTATAAGGAAAATAAGTTAAAAGTATTTACCTGAGCTAGCAAAAGCAATTTATACTCAGCCGTATATTCTAATCAGCAAGCGCAAGTACTTCTACTGGGGCTCTCAATCTGGAACGAGGGTTTTATTAACCTATTAGATTCCTAACGGGTCTTATTTAAGTCGTAACTTAGACCGGTTAGTTTTAAGGAAAGGTTTACGGTTCAAAACGCATGATTAAGCGAAGACCGGATTGGAATGTGATTTAGACCCGACAAGTTTGGAGACTTGTATAATATGGGTAAACTAAACACATTCCGAATTTTGAGATAAAAATGATAAGGTTTGACCCATTTCGGCTAATTTATGCAAACTAGTTACATAAACTGAACCGAACGCGCAGGAGGCGTATCGGGTAACCGTAAGAGTCCTATACAGGTTTCCTAAGTTAATATACTCTAAAGAGGTTGTGGTATCAGTAGGATACCTTCCATAATGCCCGTAATGAGTTTAAATCCAAAATACGCCCCGAAGGGGTATTTCGGTCTTTTTAAAGATTATAAAAGAGATTTCCGAGTTCTACAGGAAATATGAGTTTTCCGAACAGTTTATAAAGTCCAAAATACTTTATTTATTATTTAAAATCAGTAGCAACTGGAATCGGGTCAAAATACCATGTAGAACTCTAGTTATGTCCGAAAAGGGTATATTCGGTACTTACCGAATCGATGCCATAACCGTAGGTTATGAGCAGGTTAAAAATAATTAAAAATCTTTAAAAATCCCAAAATATTATTCTACATCAGTGTATAAAAGGTTTGGTCTCGAAATTTGGGTTTAGATAGGCTTTATGCTAATTGCGCCATTTAATTACCAAAGTTTCCGTAATTGCGCTATTTAGCATAACTCCTATTCTAGACCTCGGATTGACATGAAATTTTAGAGACATGCTTAGAAATCAGTAACTAAGGTTATTGTCCTTTCACATGTCCAAAATTATCGTTTTAAAGTAAAAAGGGCATTATGGTCATCATTGAGCATTTAACGGAAATGTACAAACGACTCGGACAAACAACGAACCAGCCACAGAGGGTTATACCATCATGTAACCTGGTCCCAAGAGAGTCCTAAGGCATATCTAAATCATACTAAAACGGTTCAGAACTGAAGTCAAAGCAAAAGTCAAAGCTTTGCGACTTTCGGTTCCGAACCGGGTCAAAATAGCAAATTGTCGGATCAACAAGCTTAGATCAGTTCTTAAACTCATTACCAAGTTATATGAGTGACAAAATAGGTTATACGCCTTCTACATTACTGATTATGCATAAAATCACAATTTAGCATTCTGTTGACCTTTTATAAACAACTTTGACCCGACATTTGACCTAGTTAGAATGGGGATCAGGGGGTGCCCTCTTAAGGGTTTAAGGCCCACATGGTTACCAACTTATAACCACCTTTGATCCAACAAATCACTGGACCAATAATGATTTATCGCTAAGTCAACCGTTAATTACGACGGTTTAACTTCTAAGCTAAAACTAAGCGAAAACTCAATAAGGAAAGGTCAAGCATACTTACAAAGGTCCTATGCACGACTAGGGAAGCTTAGAAGAAGGTCTTGAGCTCCAAAAATGATCAGATGAAGAAGGAATGGATGAATGATCAAAGTTGCAACCAAAGGCCTTTATATAGTGATTTAATCACCATGGATTGTTGACACACAACACTACCAATGGTTCTTGATCATCAACACATGTCCCTAAGGTTCTAGGAGTCATTTAGGCAGCTCTTGGAAGGGTTAAAGGGCGCATATGACGTTTACATGGGCTGAACAGGCAACAAAAACAAGTTTCTGCATCTGGGCGCGTCAAGCGGCCTGTGTAAGGCCCTCAAAATGTTTATGCGGGCCGCGTGAGCCCTCAGATCTGATTCCAAATCTTTCATTTATTGCATGTTGGCTCTTGGCTCCTCGAAAGGTTAGTTTAACTTTGTTTCTTGCACTATGACCCCTTTACATTTACTTATAAGGGCTCCAAGACTTAAACCTACTTTTTTAAGTCCTTGGTCACTTTATGTTTACCCGAAAAAGTCATAAATTTCAACGTTGACGCTTTTAACCCCTAGAATACGAATATTGTCATAACTTCCTCATTCTTTATCAAAACTTTGTGAAATTTTAATCACTTATTCTAGTGAGCATAATTTACCTTTAAAAAGCTTTGGGTTTGCTAAAAGGTCACCCATAGGTACAACTTAAACATGTTGACACATTTAACCCCTGTAGTTTGTAATTTCTCACTTTCTTTCACAATGAGCTTCGTATGATCCATGAATTATTCGTTTAAGGGTATAAACATCATGTAGGGATATTGTAGGGCATATTTATCCATTGTGGACATTTTGAACCCTTGAATTCACATACTTTCTATGTTTGTCAACTTTAGTCCCTCTATAGTATTCATTAACACGTCCAAGCTTATGACATGTGTCAATACATTATAGGACGCAAATTTTCGAGGTGTTACAATAGGTAATCCTTAAGGGCTTTGAGAGCATTTTCATGCCTTTCAGTCCACTCGAATTTCTTGTTCTTTCTCAAAATGTCATAGAATTCCTTGCACTTTTCTGATGATTTTGATATGAACCTATTCAAGGTTGCAATCCTCTCTGTCAACCTTTGCACATCCTTGGCATTGGCAGGAGATTTGATATTCAAAATTGCCTTGATTTGCTCTAGACTTGCCTCAATGCCTCTTTTTGTTACCATATAGCCTTGGAATTTACCTGCTTTAACACCAAAGTGACACTTGGAAGGATTTAGTTTCATATTAAATTTATCAAGGATATTGAATGCTTCCTCCAAGTCTCTAAGGTGATCCTCAGCTTTCTTGGACTTAACCACCATGTCATCTATATAGACTTCCATAGTGTGTCCAATTTGTTCCATAAACATCATATTGACTAGCCTTTGATAAGTAGCACCTGCATTTCTTAGTCCAAATGGCATAGCAATATAACAATATATACCAGTTGGGGTCATAAAGGCTGTATCCTCTTGATCAGATGGCCCCATCTGAATTTGTTGAAATCCAGATGAAGCATCCATAAAAGTCAACAACTCATGACCCGCGGTAGCATCCACCATGGAGTCAATGTGGGGTAATGGGAAAGGATCCCTGGGACATGCCTTGTTTAAATCAGTAAAATTGACACATACCCTCCACTTTCCATTTTTCTTTTGAACAACAACCACATTGGCTAACCACCTTGGATACTTAACCTCTCTGATCATACCTGCTCTGAGCAGTTTATCGACCTCCTCCTGGATAATGGCATTTCTCTCAGGTGCAAACTTCCTCCTTTTTTGATGTATTGGTTTGAATGACCTGTCAATGCCAAGTTTATGAGTAATTATATCTTTAGAGATACCTGTCATGTCTTCATGCTTCCAGGCAAAGGTAGTCTTTCTTTTCCTTAGGAAGGATATTAGATCCTGTTCAATGTTGTTGAGGATCCCTGATCCTATGAAAATCTTGGATTCAGGATCCTGAAGATCCATAAGGATATCTTTCACATCCTGTTCCCTTTCCTCTAAGACATCTCTTGGAGGATGCTTTAATTGCTATTGCTCCCTTGGTCTTGAGGCAGGCTTCATTGATGAGGTGTAGCAGTTCTTCGCTTCTTGTTGATCACTCTCAATCCTCACCACTCCCCATGGACTAGGAAGCTTTACACATTGATGATAGGTTGATGGGACTGCCTTCATGTCATGTATCCATGGCCTGCCAATGATAACATTGCAACAGGATAAGCAATCTATAACACAAAATTTTTGATAAGAATGAAGACCCTCTATGTAGATGGGAAGTTTAATGTCCCCCAATGTGTTCTTGGTTTCTCCACTGAATCCCACAAGAACTGAGGATCTTGGCACAATGTCCGATTCAGGGATGTTCATCTTCTTGAGGACATCAAGCTGAATGATGTTTACAGAGCTTCCGTCATTTATCAAAATCCTGCGAACAAAATGGTTAGATATAAATAGGGTAATAACAAGACCATATTGATGAGGATCCTGGACATCAACTTGATCATCCTCATCAAAAGTTATAACTTTTTCCTGTGTAACTATAGAGGTTCGAATGGGTCTATCCCCATTATCCATCTTGGTCTCTTTTGCATGCCTCTTAGCTGCTGAAAAAGAAGTGCCACATATATCTGATCCTCCAGATATGAAGTTGATAATTTGTGCATCAGCAGGAGGAGCAGGAGCTCTTTCTGGAACTTTTTCAGGATCATGGATCCTTGACTTTTTTCTTCCCAACAGTTCCTTCAAGTGCCCTTTGCTCAATAAGTAACCAATCTCTTTTCTCAATGCAATACATTCTTCAGTGAGATGACCAAAATCTTCATGATATGCACACCATTTGGATTTGTCTTTTGTTGCAGCTGGCTTATCACTTTTTCTGGGCCATCTTGCTTTTTCACCTAGGTTCTGCATTGCAAGGATTAGTTCATTGTTATCAACAGAAAAACCATATTTAGAAATTGGAGGATAATCCTCATCATCCTCTTCCTGTTCTACTGCATGCACATTCTGGTTATCAGACTTGTTGTAAGAATTAGACTTGTTGTTCCTGAAGTAAGATCCTTGCTTTTCCTGCTTCGAGGATCCTACCAGCCTTCTTGGATCCTTTTATCATCCTCTAATCGGATGAATCTAAGGGCCCTGGTTCTCACTTCATCAAGATTCCTGCAAGGGGTCATGACAAGATCATCATAGAACAATGAATCCCTAAGTAAACCCATTTTGAAGGCTTCTACAGCCGTAGCAATATCCAAATTAGGAATATCCAAGGATTCTTTACTAAACTTAGTGATATAATCTCTAAGTGATTCATTTTGACCTTGTGTCACCCTATATAGATCACTAGTTAATCGTTCAAATTTTCTACTGCATGAGAATTGACTATTAAACAGATTAACTAGATTAGTAAATGAAGTAATAGAGTAAGGGGGAAGACTTAGCAGCCATTTAAGAGCTGATCCTGTGAGTGTGGATCCGAAACCCTTGCATAGACATGCTTCTTTTAACCTCTCAGGAATTGGATTGATCTCTATCCTTTCTCTGTATTGAGCCACATGCTCTTCTGGATCTGTCGAACCATCATGTAGCTTCATGGTTGGTATCTGGAACCTTTTTGGGATTTCTGCATCACAAAGAGGTGGTGCAAAACGAGATATTTTGTGGCTTCCATCTGGGATTTCAGGAATGGGTTTAACCACTCCTGGCACGTTGGATATCATATCCTTCAAGTTCTGTAATTCCCTAGCCATAGCCTGGTTGATACCTGTATCCTGCATAAAGCCATGGTTAGTAGTATAAGATTTATTCAAAGTGTTACCTCCCGAAGGATTCAAGTTTGGAATTCCAGATGAGAATCCATATTGACGGGATTCTGGTACAGTTGAGGGACCAGAAGAAGCAATGGTCTGCATTGGTATGAAGTCCCCTAGATGAACATCTGAACTTCCAGGTTGTACAATCCTTAAGAATCCTTGATCCTGAAAGATGTTGGATCCTTGATGTGCTGTAGATGGGGGTCTTGGAGGATAATCCATGGATCCGAAAACCTGATACGAGGATCCTTGAGGCTGAAAGGAGGATCCTTGAACCTGAGAGGATCCTTGAACCTGAGAAGAGGATCCTTGAACTGGCTACGTCCCCATGTACCCTCCTGAACTGGTGAAGGATCCCTGATGCTGGAAGAAGGATCCTTGACACTGAAAAGAGGATCCTGAAGGTTGAAAATAGGATCCTAGAGCCTGAGTCATTGCCGATGATCCAGAACGCATTCCTGTTGATCCACCCTGGTATTGGACATCCGAATGCTGGGAAGTTATGACCGGAGTGTCAAAATTCAGCGACCTTGGTATCAGAGGAGAGTGATCCTCCACTGATCTCTTCTGTTTCTTGATGTCACCAATCTCCTTGAGGATCCTTTCATTGGTTTTATCCTGCTCTTGTATGTGATCCCTCATCTGCAAAATCAAAGTAAAAAGATCACTGTTAGTAGGATTAGAAGAAACAGTAGAAGATGGTGGTTTTGGAAAAATGGGGCTTTGTTTCTTCGCAGCATTTTCAGCATTCTTCTGGGATCCAAAAGGTGGTGGAGGCAAAGGTGGAATGCCCTGTGAAGAAGTGACTGCCAGCAACGAACTTGAAGTACTCTTTGCTGAAGAAGCCATCTGCTAGGAGCTAATGAACACAATGACAAAAATTTCTTAGGAATGAAGCACTAATTGCCCCACGGTGGGCGCCAAACTGTTTTGGTCAAAAATCAAGCTAGGATAATACAACCAAATCTTTTGTTGTGAGGTATGATGCTTGAATCAATGAATAAATGTATGAACAACTTGCAAATAAAATGGACAAGTGACACAAGGATTTGTACGAGGAAAAAGCCCTTGATCAAGAGATGATCTCCGGCATAAAAAACCTCGGGTAATGGAAACTACCGATCACCAACTACAATTAAACAAATGATCTTTAAAACTCGGGATGATAACAAGCTTGTTACAAGGATCATTAGTGTGCAATGTGTATGAAATCGCCAATGAACTATTGAGAGTTGTTTTGAGTGTGTGTTTTTGCTAATAATTTCTAACTCAAGCTTGTTATCCCCTTTAAAAATAGAAATAATCTAAATAACTAACAATCCGCAAATGGTGCTAGCTACCCACGACTTCCATAACGGTCATTAAGCTATGCACGTGCAGAATATTGAGAGCATATTCCCCAAGAATATCGGTAAGACTAGGTCCAATGCGTATACTCCTGCAAAACAAGCTTAAACATAGTGGAAACAACCGTTAGTGTAAGGATAATAATGAGGATCCTGGATCCTTAATTCTGCAACGTCTTCTGAGGATCCTTAATTCAAACAGAATTGAAGATCCGTGATCCTGGCTGCATTTGAGGATCCGTGATCCTTAGGTTCTGGAAATCCATCCCTAACAATTATGATCAGGATTCTTGGCGGGAGAAGAACGGGTACTCATTTTCGCCATGGATATTCGAAGAACAGAGGATCAGATAGCAGAAAATTATAGAGAAGGAAGAAGGAGATACCTGTGATAATCTTCGAATGAGGATTTAAAGGGGAGGATCTCGAATATAAATGCAGATTTCAATCCTTATCTCTAACCTATTTATAATGATTATTGTTGCAGGAGATGACTATTGCTGACATCAGCACTGTAACGGCTATATCCACTTGCAACGGCTAGTCCGAAATTTGTTGAAACATGACTATCTAATCGGATATCCACTAGTCATGTTTGGGGGCAATTGTTAGGGATAGAATTTTATAGCATGTGGATCACGGATCCTCAAGTGTAGCCTGGATCATGGATCCTTAGTTTAGTATGGATCGAGGATCCTCAGGAGATGATACAAGAAGGTTAAGGATCTAGGATCCTCATTATTATTCTAAACTAACAATTGTTTCCATTGTTTTTAAACTTGTTTTGCAGGTGTATTCGAATGAGACTTGGTCATACGGAGATTCCAGGGGAATATGCTTGACATTTATGCACGTGCAATGGCTCCATGACCATTGTGGTGATCGTGGGGGAACTAGCACCAAATTCGGATAGTTTGTTGCTTAGATATTTTCTAATTTTAATGGGGATAACAAGCTTTATTTAACAATTTAGTTACACATACACACAACTCTCGAACTCTCTGCAATCTCTTGGCGATTTCACACACTAACACTCTAGCAATCATTGTACCAAGCTTGTTATCATCCGAAGTTGTAAACTTTATTTGCTCAATATAGTTAGTGATCAGTAGTTTCCATCACCCGAGGTTTTTTATGTCGGAGATCATTCATTGATCAAGGGTTTTTTCCTCGTATAAATCCTTGTGTTCATCATTCATTTCATTTATTCATTGTTCATACATTTGTTCAATTAACCAAGCATCTAACCTCACAAAAATCAGATTTGGTTACATTATCCTTGTGTGATTTTTGACCAAAACAATATTGTTTTATTATTTAGTATAATACACGGGGTTATAACCTACTACTTTATGTATTTTAATTCTCATAGAAATCCCTTAAAAATTGCACGTAATAAAAACATAATACTTTATGTATTTTAGTTCTCATAGAAATCCTTTAAAAAAATTGCACGTAAAAAACTAACATTATTTTTTTCGCATAAAAGCCCTTTAATATTTTTTAGTCCATTTGTTAAATTTGAACAAAATTGTAATTTTTTTATTTATTAATACTGCGTGTCAAAATATTTGAAGTGAATCAATGCTTTAAATGGAATATGTGGCAAAGCAAAGTCTATTTTGTCAGCCCAGCCTAGCTCAGCGTGAGTAAATTGTCATTTTAGTCCCTGAGGTTTGACCCAAAATGCTACTTTAGTCTAAATAGTTTTTTTCTGTCATTTTAGTTAAAATAGTTTTTTTTTGTCATTTCAATCCCTAACTTTTGTCAATTCTTGCTATTTTCATCCACCACCTAACCACCACCTCTCACCTCTCACCGCCCACCCCATCACAACCTTCTATTATCGCCACCACCTGCCTACACTGTCACCACCCACCCCATCTGCCCCACCACCATCACCACCCCAACATTTCCACCACCACCAGCCACTTTTCTGCCACCCACGTCATCAACCAACACCACCGCCATCATTTTAAAACTGTGAGAACCGTTTTGTCGTCGATTACACTCAGGCCAACTCAATGTAAGCTAATCATAATGTGCGGAATCTGTTTGACTAGTTGATAAACACAAGAATTCTCTAAGTTCACTGTTTCATTGATGTAATAAACGTGTACAATGTCTGATAACCGTTCGACAACGCTTCGCCATCTGAAAGCACAAACTCATGCTCAGCTCTCACCCACACTCCTATATATAGGCAGTTTGTTCCGCGCGGATGAGACCTTAGCTCCTTCGTACGAATGACATCACACATTCGTGCGAAGTGACATTTGTTCCTTCGTACGGATGACTCATCCGTGCGAAGGAAGCTTTACATTAAAAAACCAAATTTTCTAACATTTAAACCTATTACATTAATGACTCGATACAATGACGTAGGCTGCAGATATTATACATCAACAAACTCCTACTTGGATGTAGCCGCAGTCACGATCGGTCTTCATTCTTCAAGAACTATACTTTCTTTTCCCATACCTTTGGACAAAGAAATTCTTGTATGGCTTCTTCCTTCTTTTTTCACTAGGAATTGGAGTCTGGTCGGTAGGAATAGGCTTGTTCATCATTTTTAGACGTCCTATGAGAGCTGCTTTCTTCATTGTAGCCTCAATCCTTTCTTTTCTTCTTACTTCTTTCATAAACTCCTTCCTTTCAAGATCTCTCCACTTTGTCTCCCACATTCTACCAGAGTGTATTTCATGAGCATAACACGTTGCGATCACACTCTGATATTGCATCGCTTACGTCATCTCAGGCACATTGTACCATATCTTCGTAAAGTACAAGCATTCAATATCCTTCTTCAACAGATTTACCAACCACATGGGATTTAATATTCGAATACCCCTCCAAATACCATCTTCTTTAGACCTCAATGAAATAACCGTTTCTACCGCTTTAGGATTTAAATACCACCCTTTAAATTCTTCGTGAAAGTCTTGCTCCAGTTTCATAATTGGCATGTTTCTCATTGCTCGTGGTCATTTGATATGCAAGGTCACGTCTTTCTCTTTGCTAATTGGATCAATCTTTGTAATCTTCTTCGGGTAATGTGGCTTCCAGTTCAGAAAATTATGTCTTGCCTCATATCGAATAATTTGCCACAACCTTTGTTCACCCCATCTCATAAAATGATTAATGCATTTTGTTTGGCATAACTCCTGCACATCCCACCATGGCAAAGTTTTAATGTCAACGAGATGTCTGATATATTGCACTCCAAATTCTCTTTTGATTCCAAACACACTTAGTTCTGGTATCCACCCCCAACTTAGAATATCTCCTGGTGATGCATCTGGATGTCTTGTGAAGAATGCTAGTGGTGTCCTGAACTTTCTTTCTTTTGGTAACAGCTTGAACCAGTGTTTCCGAGCTTCTAATAATTCTTCTCTGCCCAACTTCGGAGGAACACCTTCTTTGTCTCGTTCTTCAACTTTTCTTTTCAACAACTTTTCTGTACTATCATCGAACATTTCATGGAAAGTTGGGAAGTCCTCTGACCCTTCATCAGAATATTTGAAACTTTCATCTTCGTCAGAATCATCCTCCATGGAAACTTTATCGAAATCATTAGCCTCGGGAATATCTTTGAACACATATGCTTCAAGCTGAGAAATATCGATGTTGTTGAGTTCTTCTTCGAAGTCAAAGTTGAACAATCTTCATCTACACCCATCATTTGTGCAATTTTTTCTCGTGTGTAGTTATGAACAAACTCCCATTCTTCTACATCATGGCACAAATAGATGGTCTTTTGTAATATACTTTCGGGAATAGTTGTTAGTGGGGTAACATCTATGAAGATTCCCAAAGTATCTGCATCATGTTGAGTACCAGAACTCTGCTCCCCTGATTGGTAGCATCATCTTGTTCTTCATTCTGGTTCTCATTTAAGTATTCATTCAAATCATCATTAGCTTTCTTTCCTTCAATCCTCAGACTCGTACCACCCAAATCATCGTTATCATCAGCATTGTCATCATCCAAATCATCACCATAGTTTACTGGATCATCAAGATCTGCATCAAGATCATCATCTTCATCATCTTTCTCATCGCCATTCTTGTTCTTATTCTTTCTCTTTTCAATTTCAGCCAACCTTCTCTTTTCTTCATCATTGTAAGGCACCTCAATTGGTTGATCAACAAGAACAAATTGATTGATGTCAACTGGAATAATCTCCGGCATAGCATCCACTTTATCTTTGTCTTTACTAGCACTAGATGCTTCTACAACCGCTTTCCTTGCTCTTTTAGCTCTTTGAGCTTCAACCTTTCTCATCTCAATCTGGTTGAACTCGTCTTCAAGGTTAATCCCAAACCTATCTTCCAAAACTGTATACAAAACATCAAACTTTTTATATTTCAACTTTCTATCAGCTTCGTGATCAGCTACTATTTTTTTCAATCTTTCAATCTTGAGAGAAGCATAGTATTTGTGGTCGCCAAATGAAGATTTTCTGCTTACGTGAGTTCAGGATCGGATCGAAACGATCACTAGCTCTGCGGTGAATTCGGTTTATCGTGCGGAGTCCGAGAAACCGAACCGTAAACGTGCACGCGTATGTATATAAACGTTGTTTTATTACAAATCAACGACAAGCGGAAAAAGTTTCGACTCAATCTAACACTCTACTCTCAAGATCGGATCGGAACGGATCGTGCAAACTTGTTCTTCAACGTCTACTCTGAACGACTGAATGATGCATGGTATTTATAGATGATCCCATTCGTGTGATTGGGCTCGAGCTTGTTTAAGTTCACCTCGATTCGAACTTCAAGTCGACCTAACACCTTAACTATCGCATTTTGAAAGCCACTATGTTGACCGATATTTACATGACCACGTTTACACATCACACACTCAAACTATTAGTTGTGCTTGCACCACCTTGACCCACCGACCCAACTCTAGCATGTGCACTCTTTGTGTGATTGATCAATGTCTCATTGTGAAATTAAATATTTTTTAAATTACTTGTAGGTTGTTTATTATTGATTGACTAACCCACCCCGACACTAGCTATGTACTTACATACCAACCCCTTGGGCATTAACTATGCTAACTAGGGTTTGCTATGCACGATTAGGTGATGTACTATAAACTGTTTGTCAAATAAAAAAAACGAGTCAATCACACCAAAACAAATAAAAATCACAGACCTATAGTTAACACACATATAGATGCTTAAACATAACTATCTTTCAATAGAGTTGCATTGCAACCGCTTAACTTAATCTTTGATATAATCATATAAATATTCGAATGGTTACATAGACATACCCTATATTGATTGATTAGTTAAGTTTAGACATTAATCAAACAATACCAGCGAAATATTACGAACCCAAGTATGACGATTCATAATAACTCGTGTCGAGAACAAATATTATGCATCAAAGTTAGCCAAACAACCAAACCGCAGTCCTGATTGTGATCACGAAAAAATAACTACTGCCTGTCTGCCTCTTAACCTTCGACCATAATTCCCTATTTAAAACATTTCACCGACTTTGTTTCATTCGCTATTGACAGCTCAATCTAAGGCCTATTTATTTTCTTTAGTTGGTTTTAGCCGCTGTCCCAAGACCAACAGAACATTAATATTCTTTCTTCAAGTCCAGCCCAATTAATTTGGATGCATTGCAGCCCACTTGCTTTGATAAATATAAAAGTATAAAACCTACAAATATTGATAAACATTTAATCGAGCCCAACTACAATTCTTCATATAAGTCGTTGAACTAAAGGTGTAGTCTGACTTGTGAATGCTATAAGACAATTGGTGGAATAAAACATGAAAAAAAAAAAGTGTTGTTTCCTAGGCGTCATGTAGGTATCTTTTTTTTTTTTCTTAAAGCATAGATGAATGATTGGATTGTATATTAAATAAAAAAATTAATGAATACATGCCCTAGAGCTCATAAGGGGCTTCACATTGTGATCTTATAAGGTCTTTTCAATTTCTCGATGGTGTGTTGGTTGCCATTGTTACTCACCAAGCTCCGATGATAATTGATGACTATGTACCATTAATACAATAAGATTTGGTGAACAAAATTTAGAGAAAAAATATGTCCATATTCATGAATAGTTCTCCTTAAATGATTACAACCTCTAAATATTATTTATTTTATGAACTTATGTGCGTTCCAGACAAAAGTAACGTGAATTCAAATCTTTGCAAATGTAAAATATGCAGGGGCGGATGTACATTAGTGTAAGGGGTGGCGTCCGCTACGACTTGGCGTTCCGGCGGTAGTGTAAAATTAGTGTAAATTTTGGAAAAATTTGACGATTTTTCGATTTCGTTACCGCTTATTTATAAAACGTTACCGCTTGGCGCAAATCCTAGATCCGCCACTGAAAATATGTGATACGAACCTCTACAAAATGGTTATTGGTTAGTTAAAAATAAATAACTACTATGAATATATTTTACTCTTGAATAAACCCATCAAATAATGACAAACTCAGACATAATCTACTGTCATCAAATATTAATCAAAAGTGTGTATATATTTTAATAATAAAAATTAATAATTTACAAGAGGTATTTGAATTTTAAAACCCCCCCAAAAAAAAGAGGTTTTCAAGGGATTTGAATTTTGAGTACAAACTCCCTATTCCAAATCTGGACTTTCATTAACCAAATATTCAATTTTAAACCAACCAAAACTTCAAATCAAAACATTTAAAACTTTCAAATTTTAAATTTTGAGTTGCCACCACAACCACAATTACACTCGTACCCCCAACATGCAACAAACATTCCCCCAAATAACACAAACAATAGGGTCATTATAGACAATTAACACATTTATAATACTGACAAACCCTAATATATGCCAGTTAACAAAACCCCTGTTTTAAGTGTTTCCCCCATCTTTATATTCACCATAATATTCGCCGGAAACCTAACAAACCACCACAACAACCACCGTACAAACCCTAACCTACATCAAAACACACACAAATCCGCCATGAAAGCCTCAATGAAGTTCAGAGAGGATCAAAAACCTCTATTCCGAGCAAAAATACCGCTCAACATCCTCGGATTCCCGTTCCAATCCGGCATCGTCGCCGGAGAATCAAACGAACTCTCGTTGAATCTCAGCACGTTCTTCGAATCAGGTCCGTCGGTTAAAATCGCGTATCGTCCCAACGATTCTTCGAATCCATTCAGTCTCGTGTTCAAAACCGGAATCGGAAGCTTCGGATCTCCGATTTCAAGCGCTTTTAACATGAGCGCTGAATTTAACATGATCGGAGGATGTCAGAACCCTAGCTTTTTCGTGCATTTCAAACCACAATTCGGCGACTTCTCCGTGAAGAAAACGCACTCGTCAGTGTTTAAAAAGAGGATCCACGGCGGAAACGGCAGCGGCGGTGGCGGACCGGTTTCCGATGAAGATGCGCCGGTGATCGTTGACTTGTTTGACTCCGGCAAGAAGTTTTCGGCAATCTCCGCTTCTCCGGCGGCCGGAGTTTTGAAAACCGTGTGTTCCGACGTTGAACTGTCGGCAACCACGGCAGTTCCGTTGCGAAAAACGGCGACGTTGAATTTCCGGTGGGGACTCCGGCTGCCGGAGACGGAGGATACGGCGACAGTGTTGATGAAGAAGAGTGACAAATCAACGGCTGTGATTTCGTTCCAGAAGCTTCCGATATTGTTAATTAACAAGATCGGGATTGAACATATGGCACGTGGTGATTCTAGGAGTGTTGGTAAAGTTGGCCAGCTGGATGCTGACGTGGCGGATGCGTTTTGGGGGGTTAAGAAACAGTTGGAGATTATTCAAGCGGAAAACGGGACGTTAAGGAAGAGTTTGGAGGGTTTGAAGAGTGAGTTTTCTGCCGTTAAGTTTGTGACTAACGGCGTTAAGGTTAAAGGAGATAAGAGCGGTAGTAGTAATAACAATAATAAGGAAGTGATAGCGAGTTTTGGCGGGAAGGCTGTGGAGGGTGATATTGTGAATGATGAATAGAAGAATGGTTTGATTGGTATTTGTTATGTTTGATTAAGTTAAAATCAATCAAAATTGTGGTTTTGATTGATTAATTTTGTATTGTTTAAGGTGGTTAAAATAAGGTTGTTAATGTGCAACCTGTTATGCATTTGGCATGTCTTTTTGAAAATTTTTAGTAAATTGTGATTTTGGTACCTATCATTATACATGTCTTTTTGAAAATCCTTAGTGAATTATGAATTTGGTGTTTTGTAAATCGGACTGACTGATTGAGCGTATGTGTTAGATTCATTATGGGTTGATAGATTAAAAAAATGAAACTTGTGAAAACAGAAACAAAATAGAGAGTACTTGCAGTCTGCATTCTTATTTCTTCCTTTTGTTGGTTGATAGTTTTTGAGATCTAACAATTAAACGGTGAACCGTTTGAGCTAATGGTTAGGTTTTTAACTGGTATAGTATGACATTGTCAAAAGTACCGAAATGTAGCTAAATTTAAAATGAGTATTATACCATATACTTTTAGTTAGAACCTTTACAATACCGATATTATTCGTAATTTACTCTAAAATAAAGAAACGTATATCACAAGCCATTTATTCTTTTTAAGATTATTAACACGTGGTATGACATAACAAATACAAACGTATCTAACAATTTTCCATTTGGAATCACAATAGAAAACAATTTTAAAAAAGTTACAAATGAGCCATTTTTAGCTATATTTTGCTTGGAGTAAACTTTCAATTTGGTCCATGAGTTTTTGTCACTT
The DNA here is from genome assembly GCF_002127325.2 of Helianthus annuus. NCBI lineage: Eukaryota > Viridiplantae > Streptophyta > Magnoliopsida > Asterales > Asteraceae > Helianthus > Helianthus annuus. Next base: position 5,104 of record NW_023395599.1, on the reverse strand, counting down.
TTACTATTTTACTCTAAAATTCAACATTTTACATCTGGGTTTATATGCTTTCAGTTTTATTGCTATTTTGGTCCAAAAGTAAAATCAAGTTATATTTGTCTTATAAAATCCTACTATTTTATTCTTTTACTCACGGGTAAAATGATCATTTTTAATTAAAATAATAAAATAAAATTCGATCTACACCTGCCACCACTCACCTCACCCCACCACCACACCACTCCATCACTACAGCCACCACCACTAGTCACAACAACCACCTCCCCCAACTCTCTCTTTCTCTCTCTATCTCTCACACACACATCAACCATCGTTCCCCACGACCACTGTCATCGCTATTCACCACCACTAACGTTCACAATCACAACCTCCCATCTCCACCATCACTACCTCCTCCCTCATCCATCCACCATCGTCACACCACAACCAATAAATAACATATAAATCACAATATAATAGAGAAGATTAAACCTTTAAACTAAATCCCCTTTAAATGGAATTCCTATGCCGGTGACGAACCCCCTTCAAACGACCATCATCACCAGGAATCCCTTTCAAAATATGTTCTTGGTGGTGTATTTGGATCTGAAATTTTACTGCTGGCTCATCGAAATCTAAGCACTCCACAACTGTCATTCTCTGTTCGTTGAAACGGTTATGGCACTCAGATCCACCATCTTCTCCGTCTCCGATCTTAATCAAACGTCGTCATGTCGCAACCTCTCAGCGCGGATCTTCGACCTCTCCGATCTCCAAACACTTCTAAGAACGGTGTGTGTGGCGGAGCTGGAGGTGTGTGGCGGACGTTGTGGTAAGGGGTAGTGGTTGTCGATGGTGTTTGTAGTGGGTGTTGCAGAGAGATAAGAGACGAAGATGGAAGAAAGTTGGAGTAGCAGAGGGTTGACTGTTGATTTGGTTTTATATAAGTTAAAGATCGAATTTTATTTAAAATGACCATTTCGCCCCTAAGGAAAAGGACAAAATAGCATGATTTTATAAGACAAATATGAACTGACTTCACTTTTGGACCAAAATGGCAATAAAACTGAAACCACATGACCCAAATGCAAAAGGTTTTAGTTTTGGACTAAAGTGACAAAAATGACCAAAACTCAGGGACCAAAATGACAGTTTACTCTTTAGCGTGTATCTCATAAACTTATACCATTAGAGTAATGAAATGTATTATACATTAGTTGTATACTTGTATAAATATAAATCTGACACCCTTAATATTATTAGAAATTTCTGAATCTTGAAAGAGATTACGTTTACTTATCAAATAAGTAAAACACATGTTCTTAGTTGTAAGAAGTGTAAGAAGGATTTATAGAGTAACAAGTGTCCAATAACCTAAAACCTAAACCCACTACATCATCACCAAAAACCTAACCACCCACCCCCACCCCACCACCACCCAAAAACCTAAACCCCACCCCCCCTGGCAAAAAAAAAAAAAAAAATACCTCACCAAAAAACCTAACCCCCACCCTCCACCCCCCAAAAACCTACCCCCCCAAAAACCTAAAAAATCTAAAAAAAACAACTAAACACTTAAAAAAAAGGTAAATGTAGGATCGTATTCTGACCCGAACGAGTCGTTCAGAGGCTTTCTCCTTGGTTTCAGGTGCGGAATTACAAGAAACTAAGATAGAAACAGCAGGCAAATCACTTTAACTACTTGTTTTACTAATATCAAACGTTTACAGCTCAAATCTCGCACCGGCAAAGCTTCGGCACGATTTCTCTAACTGTTACCACTGTTCCAACTCAGATCGCTGATGAGGTATATATAGTGTTTGGGAACCGCTTATTAGACAGGCCCAATAAGCGGTCCAGACAAGTCATAAAAGCGGTCCAAGAAAACTGTCACTCGAGCGGTCCATGTCTTGTCGTACGAGCGGCCCACTTGTTTGTTCACTCGAGCGGTTCATACAATTGACGAATGAGCGGTCCAAACACTAAATGGACCTAATGAGCGATCCAACATCTAAACCTATACAATTCTAACAATTTCTCATATTTCGTACATTCCTATTCTAAGACTCGAACGAAGATGTAGTCGACAGACAACTGCACCAACAGACTCCCCCTTGAATGTTGACGGAATCTTCAGTGAGAGTCTTCAACAAGACATTCTCGGATATAGTTCGGTCTTCTTCAAAAAAAACTGCCTGGATCTATCTTTCTTTGGCTATAACCTTCATCAGACTCCCCCTATCACCCTGCTAGGATAGTCATCTGGGATTTGTTACCACCATAGAAATTATCTCCTGGCTTTCTCTGTTTAAGCTCTTCTCTGGTTCTGGTATGTCTCCTGGCTATCTGTAGCAACAGGATCAGAAACCTGCAAAACTTAACCACTCTATCACAAATCAGAATAATTGTGATTCAATTTAATGAATCAACTTAATCATGTGATACTGGCTATCTGTAGCAACAGGATCAGAAACCTGCAAAACTTAACCACTCTATCACAAATCAGAATAATTGTGATTCAACTTAATGAATCAACTTAATCATGTGATACTGTTTTTCAATTAACCACTGCTTCACAAATTTGAAACATTCCAATTTCTGATTCAACCTAATGAATCATTTTAAACATTTCAAACGACTTAACCAACCTGTCTGTTCATCAAGTTTAGCCTTTGAGATTTTGAAAATCAGCTCTTCACCATCAGTTGTCGAAAATCTTTTTGGATTTTTGAAAATATGAAACATAAATGCAAAGACAGAAATTTAAATGCAAAACAAACATATTTTTGTGAGTTTGTGCAAGAGGATCATATCAGTTTTTGAGACATCACACAAGCACCGTTAAGCTTTTAATCATTTTAAGTTCTAAATGATTCACGTAGATTGACGATATAATGGTCCTCTTAAATTTTCATACAATTTTCAATCTATTCAGGATACTATTTAGGTATTTTATGAACTTAGTTCAATTCATGTGTCCCACCTCTTGAATATACTCCCGTATCCAGAATCCCAATATTCAGTCTTACAGGTATGAACACTACAATGATGTCTGTACATAAATTAGGGGAAAGATGCGAGAACTGAGGGATCTCAGGTCAGAACTTCCGTTCAGCAGAGAGATATCAGCTTCGACTTAGCAGTGTGTCCCCTTTAGAGGATCTTTTTTGCTACAACAGATGATTATCAATTTTATTGTCTAATCAGCTGAGGGCTTTATGCTATGTTTCAAGCATTTTGCGGAAAGTATTAGCCAAGGACTAGGTCAGAACTACCGTTCAGCAGAAGTCCCGGAATAATACCCCAGACATCATAGAGTATTAACACCTAGTATATCAGAATACGAGACCTTTCAAACGAGATTTCAGGGGTTACCTATATATCCAAGTAGTGTTCCCCACGAATTTCACAAGTTTGAAATTTTAGGTTTATATCCCGAATAAATCTACTAAATGTACAAAAACCTATCGTCACATCATAAGTGAGACCGTTTATCACATTTGGCATTACATTTCTTTAGCGTGTTGTGATAGTCCAACTGATTTACTATCATTTCCTCTTGTTTTGCAACAAAACTCGTTTTTTAGATTTTTAATGTTTTTGACGTTTTCAAATTTTCTAATTTTTTTAAAATTTTTCTCCCCCTAAAATCAAAATATGTTTCAATTTTGATTTTCTGGGAAAATTTGAAACAAACTGTACAAACTTGACAACCTGATGAGAATCACTTCAATTCTCTATCCACCTGGCATAACAAACAGAACTCCCCCTCACAACAAACTATTTTCCCATTGTGATTTCAAAACACTTAAGTTTGTTTTAATCAAAATGGCTTTTCCAGAAAACTTAGTTTGTTTACCAAACAGTTTAGGTACGGGGTTACTTCATCATCTTGTTTTCTACACAAAAGTAGGAAAATCCAAGTACAAGTTAATGTCCTTGATTTACCATATGCAGTCCAGAATCCTCTGTACCACTTGTAAAACATTCACAAACACAACCAAACCTCTTTACCGTTTGCATGATTGACGTTACCGAATAAAATTCAAGAAAGATGCCGATTCATGATCCACGATACCATCTTGGGATCTCCGGCAAGTCAGGTTTTTCATTTAAACAGATTCACCCAAGCCTGACGGTCCTTGGGTGATTTCGAATTCTTGTTCAACAATGGTGGAAAATTTGCATCATCCATTGCTAAACCTGAATTCTCCTTTTTTACCTCAACCAAAAGCTCCTCTGGTTTTAACGAACCAGAATCATTGCCTGAAGGTGGCTTGTCCGACTTTGATCTGTCAGATTCATCGCCGACCTTCTCCTTTTTCTTCTCCTCTTTTGTCCCCAGATTTGTATCTGATGAATTCTTTTTGCTTGTTGTTGCAGCTGAGGGAGTTGATTCATCAGAACTTTTAATCTTTTTGTCCGGTGAACCCGAGGACAAAATCTTCTCGAGATATTCTCTCGCTTTCTTTCTCTTTTTCCTCAGTCGGACTTTCTGCCCCTGCGAAAGTTTCACTTTCGTCTCTTGAACTTTTGTTCTTGAACTTTTGGTTTTTGAACTTTTGGTTCTTGAACTTTCAGTTCTTTGGGTTTGACAACGACTGGTTTCTTCTTTGCCATTTTCTGAGAATTGGCCCTTAACCTGTCATTCGATTTTCTTGGGCAATCTCTAGCAATGTGACCTTTGAAATTGCAATTATAGCACCTCCTGGTCTCATAACTACAATATTGGCAGTTAACAGTAATATGCCCCTGATATCCGCAGCTGTAGCACACTCTGTTATCGTACCGTATACCACCTTTACACCAAACGCTCAGATCATAGCATTGTCTGGCTTGGTGATATTCCTTCCTCAAATATGCTGGATTTGGCTTTGAAGTACTGTGGTCTGTCCTGCATACAACAAATTTTGAATTTTCATTTTCTACTTTACGTTTTTTTTTCTTTTGATTAGATGATCGTTGTCACACCCCGATTTCCACGTGTCTCACCGGTGGGCCCGGTGGGGGATTACCGTGACGATGTTGGCAACAATATAGTCAAACCACACAATTATATAATGCACAGCGGAAGCATAAGATAAATATATAAATTTCAACCTCTGATTGTAATATCAAAATGTAT
>NW_023395598.1:0-25922 GCF_002127325.2 Helianthus annuus | reverse complement strand
CGTCCACATCTTGTTCCCTTGCCTCCAAGACATTCCTCGGAGGATACTGTAATTGTTATTGCTCCCTTGGCTTCGAGGTTGGCTTCATGGATGATGTATAACAATCCTTAGCCTCCTGCTGATCACTGTCGATCTTGATTATCCCCCATGGGCTAGGGAGTTTCACACATTGATGATAGGTGGATGGGACTGCTTTCATATCGTGTATCCAGGGCCTGCCTAGGATAACATTGCAACAAGATAAACAGTCAATAACACAAAATTTTTGATAATTATGTAATCCTTCCACGTAGATTGGGAGTTTGATGTCCCCCAGAGTTTTCTTCGTTTCTCCACTGAATCCTACAAGCACGGAGGATCTTGGTGTGATGTCTGATTCTGGGATACCCATTTTCTTCAGAACATCAAGCTGGATAATGTTCACTGAGCTTCCTCCGTCAATAAGGATCCTGCGGACAAAATGGTTAGAGATAAAGAGAGTAATAACTAAACTATCATGATGAGGATCCTGGATGTTAATGCGATCATTCTCATCAAACGTTATCGTCTTTCCTTCCGAGACACTTGAGGTTCGAATAGGTCTCTCTCCATTATCCATTTTTGCTTCCTTTGCATGCCTTTTGGCCGCCGAGAAGGATGTACCACAGATGTCTGATCCTCCGGAAATAAAGTTGATCACTTGTGCATTCGCCGGAGGGGCTGGAGCCTTTTCAGGGATCCTCTCAGGATCCTGAGTCCTTTGCTTTTTTCTTCCCAACAATTCTTTTAGATGCCCTTTGCTTAACAGATATCCAATTTCTTTTCTTAGAGCTATGCATTCTTCAGTTAGATGCCCGAAATCCTCATGGTATGCACACCATTTTGACTTGTCTTTAGTCCCGGATGGTTTATCATTCTTCCTGGGCCACCTAGCTTTTTCTCCTAGATTCTGCATTGCAAGGATTAGTTCATGATTATCAACGGAAAAACAATATTCTGAGATTGGAGGATAATCTTCATCATCCTCTTCTTGGTCAACAGCATGCACATTCTGGTTGTCACTTCTATGGTAGGATTTGAATTTATTGTTCTTGAAGGAGGATCCTTGTTTCTCTTGTTTTGAGGATCCTACTTGTCTCTCCTGGATCCTTTTGTCATCCTCTAGCCGGATGAACCTGAGTGCCCGAGTTCTTACTTCATCTGGATTCCTGCATGGTGTCATAACAAGATCATCATAGAATAATGAATCCTTAAGCAGTCCCATTTTGAAGGCTTCAACAACCGTAGCCATATCCAAGTTGGGAATGTCCAAGGATTCTTTACTGAATTTAGTTATATAATCCCTTAATGATTCATTATGACTTTGAGTTACCCTATATAAATCACTAGTTAATCTTTCAAATTTTCTACTACAAGAGAATTGGTTATTGAATAAATTAACTAAATTAGCAAATGAAGTAATAGAGTAAGGGGGAAGACTTAGCAGCCATTTAAGAGCTGATCCAGTAAGAGTGGATCCAAATCCTTTACATAGGCATGCTTCCTTTAGCTTTTCCGGAATTGGATTGATCTCCATCCTTTCCTTGTATTGTGCTATGTGCTCCTCAAGATCCGTTGTACCATCATACAGCTTCATAGTTGGGATATGGAACATTTTGGGTACCTCTGCATCACAAATTGGTGGTGCAAAGCGAGATACCTTATGGCTTCCATCTGCAATCTCTGGGATAGGCTTGACTACCCCTGGAACACTTGAGATCATATCTTTTAACTTCTGCAACTCCCTGGCCATAGCATGATTGATACTTGTATCCTGCATGAATCCATGGTTAGTGGTAAGATAATTATTTAAAGTGTTACCTCCCATTGAGTTCAAGTTAGTGAATCCATATTGCTGGGATTCTGGGATAACGGAGGGACCAGTGGAAGCAATGGTCTGCATTGGAATGAAGTCCCCTTGATGGACATCTAGACTTCCTGTTTGCAAACTTTTTAGGGATCCTGGCATCTGGAAGGATCCTGGTATCTGGGATGATCCTGGAACGAAGGAGGATCCTTGAACCTGGGATGATCCTGGAACAAAGTAGGATCCTTGAAACTGCTGTGCTCCCGGATAGGCTCCCGAATTCATGAAGGATCCCATATGCTGGGGATAGGATCCTGCCGGCTGAAAGTGCGAGCCTGATGCCTGAGTCATTGCTGTCGATCCGAGGTGCAATCCTCTTGATTCTCCCATAATTTGCACGTCTGGAATTCCCGATGGCTGAGAAGTGGTCATTGGAGTATCAAAGCTCAAGGATTTGGGCATCAGTGGGGAATGATCCTCTGCCGTTTTCTTTTGTCTTTTGAGATCTCCAATTTCCCTGAGGATCCTTTCATTAGTTTCATCCTGCCGCTGCATACGATCCTTCATCTGCAAAATCAAAGTAAATACGTCACTAGTACTGGGAGTATAAGAATTCATAGCAGAAGAAGATGGAGGTTTAGAGTTAGTAGGAGTTGGTCTCTTCTCAGCATTCTTCTGGGATCCTGCCGGTGGAGGAGGCAGAGTGTTCTGAGACGAGTTGACTGCAGACATCGCCGTGGACGTGTTTTTCAATGATGAGGCCATGTAATTCTTTGAGATGATTTCGAACAAAAGGTTTTCTTATGAATGAAGCACCAATTGCCCCACGGTGGGCGCCAAACTGTTTTGGTCAAAAATCACACAAGGATAATGCAACCAAACTTTATGTAAATGGGGTATGATGCTTGGTTTATAGAAAAAGTAAAGGATCACTTCAGTGGGAAATATGCAAAGACACAATGATTTATACGAGGAAAAAGCCCTTGATCAATGTATGATCTCCGGCATAAAAAACCTCGGGTGATGGCAACTACCGATCACCAAACTTCAATATATCAAAATATGGTTACAACTTCGGATGATAATGAGCTGAGTACAAGGATCACTATCGTAATGTGTGTCTAAGCGTGTGAGAATTGTGTTGTCTGTTCTTCCGAATGGGGAAGAGTGTTATATATACAAGTGTAGGTGACCTATTTTAGGTAAAAAGACTAATAATCAGCTCATTACCCCTTTAGAAATAAAAGCAAATCTAGCCTAAATTATCGCCCTTAAATCATGCCAAGTTTCCATATCCTTCACAACGTCCATCTCCGATTAAGCACATGCTATAGTTGTAAAGACGCGTCCTTTGATTGTGATGCTTAAGAACGGATCCTGCTAGATGTCCTGCAAAACAACATTAAATTCAACGAAAGCAACTGTTAGCATGAGGATCCTATGATGGTCTGTGATCCTGATCCTGGAACTCTGCTGAGGATCACTATCTGTCAAAGAAACAAGGATCACTGGTTAGGATCACACGTGAGGATCATGTATTGTAAAAATCCAGCCATAACAAAAACTAATTAGCGATTTCACAAAAAATTTTAGTAAAGAGAGCACCACTTGCCCCACGGTGGGCGCCAAATTGTTTTGGTCAAAAATTACCGAAGCAATTAAGTGATCAAATTAGTTAAGTGAGGTAGTGTGCTAAAAAGTGTGTTGAAAATATGTTGGTTAAGTTGTTTAGAAAAACAGTATTCAGGATACGGCTCAGGATATTGAGTTGTATCTACGATCAAACAATGAGCAAAAAGTAAAGGGGTTGACACGAGATGTACGAGGAAAGCCCGTGATCAATCTAGATCGCCGGCATAAAACCTCGGGAGCTGACAATCGCAGCTGCCTTGTTCTTCTTATTGCTTCAAACTTCAGGATACAGTGCAGGATATGATACGGATCAACTAAGTGTTACAATGAGATTTGAGTACAAGTGTTCGTGTGTAATGATTGCTAGAGACTAGAGAGCAAAGTGTGCGAAAGAGTGTATGTGACTTAATCTGATCCGATCAATCTATTTATAGTAAAAAGAAAGCAACCAACTATCCAATTATTCCGGGATCCGGCGAATATTCCACATATGAACGTTGTAATCCACATCTTCCGGCTTCAACGTCTTTCTCCCAACTGTTTTGCACGAGTCTCAAGGAGAAGAAGTCCACTTGAACGTTGGAGACTTATACCCTTTAATCTGCACGTGGTTAAATCAGTTATTACCAGGATATCGTTTCAGGATGTTACCAATATCCTGATCCGGTATCCTGATCTCAAATAAACAATCAAAAGTAGAATACTAGACAGGATAGACGTTCAGAAAATGGGCCATAACACTTTCTTTTGCAAATCCTGCAAAATGGGATATTGGAGGATTGCCCAGCTCCTCTTTTCCTGAAGTTGTTACTAACGTTACCCCCTCGGAATCCTTGGGAAATTTTCTGAGCCAGGTCATTCTTTCTGTTTTCTTCTCGCGTGCGTACCAATTCATCTGTCAAGGTATTGGCTAATTCCACCGCATCATCAATTGTGCGAGGTCTGGTAGCTTTGACGATATTACGGATCTCGCTAATCAAACCCCAAATGTAGCGAGAAATAAGTACTGGCTCTGGCGAAGCCAGAGTTGGCACAATCCTGGCATACTCGAAAAATTTTGAAGTATAACCTCGACAGTTAACATCCACCATTCAGTGACTCAGGAACTTGTTTTCCATTTGTTCCTTCTCATATTCAGGACAAAATTTTCTTTCCACCATTTGTCTGAATTCTTTCCAATTCATAGCATAGGCCAAGTCACTTCCCTTGGCTTGCAATACCGTATTCCACCACTCTAATGCTTCTTCCTTAAAAAGGTGAGAAGCATATATGACTTTATCTTCCTCCACGCATTTACTTATTTTAATTACCGATTCAGTTTTCTCTAACCAATGTAATGCAGCAGTCGCCCCTTCATTTCCTGCAAATTCAGCTGGTTTACAGGCAAGAAATTCCTTGTAAGTGCAACCAGGTGTTGCAACTTTCATTCTTTTGAGTATTGGGGCCTGAAGTAAGTTATCATCATTGCCTCCTCCATTAACACTATTACTGAACATATCGTCGCGCGTGCGTTTACTGGGGTGAGCTTGTAAAGGCTCAACAGGATTTTTAACTGCAGCGACGATTGCTGGAATAACGTTAGCTATTCCCTGAGCGACAATGTTTTCTATATCTTGTCGATTTAAGAAGTGATCCTCGTTATTGTTTTCCGATTGGTTAACTTCATTAACGGGTTCATTCACGGCATGTTCCATCTGATAACTAACAATATATATATATATATATATATAAGTTATTGGTACGAATAAATATAAATGCAATTAAAGTAATCGCACGAAATCACATTAAACACGTATAGCTAAAATAGTCGACTTTTATTTATATACATGTCTATTACAACTTACAACTGAAATTTAAGATATACTAGGGTTGTGCATTTTAGTCTAGCTAGGGATATTCTGCTCGTCATGCTTTTATTCTATTTCTTTTTACTAGAGTTTCTGGTTTATAGATGATATGGGTGCTAGCACTTAGATAAAAGTGTTGATATCTAATTTTATGGGTTGGTCCAGGTTTGGTAGTTTAACTTAATTAAAGGTTGGCATTTACTGCTGTAGTGGCTAACATATAGAGATCTGCCCATTTTTCATCTAATTCGTCTTCCCATGGGGTTCTATTACTTATTTCCTGAGTTTCCTTATTAATGATCATTTCTTTTTCTTGACTTTTTCTAATAATCCGACGTCTTTTCTTAGCGGTAAGTGGTTCCTCAAACTGTGCCTTACGAACAAATATTCCTTCCTTAGTATTTGCTGAATATCTTGAGGAATTCGCTTGAGATGAGGTTCCCTTATCTTTTGGTGAATTATCTAGTTGACGATAGACGTCCGAAATTGTTTGCTTACCCATACTGTAAATTAACAAATAGTCAAATAAAAGAAAGACAGAAAAACACATAATCACACTAATATGTACAACCAAAATTGTCGACCTTGCGACTATCCGATTTTATATATTTTTAATAGTATGCATCCGTACACACTGATTATCTTACAAAAGTTTTATTCTAGGTTATTTTACAAGATTATATTTATTTATTATTTTATTATTATTTAACAAACACACCACCACACCATCACATACTATCCCCGTCAGCTGGTGTTTCAGAAACGATGTTCCCTCTCGTCGTACTTCTAGGAGATCTGTTCTCCCACTCCCCGGATTCTATTCCCTACATCTATGAGTTCCTCGCTATAGTGGCGGAGTTCAGCCAAGTTCTCATTGCTCATTGGTGGGTTTGGTGCAGGTTCCGGGTCGAACTGAGGGAAAAAGGTGTTAGGGTTATTCAAAAGGTTCTGAAATTCCCAGTCAGTGGTCCACCATTCTTCCAGTTCTGCTGGTAATAGGTTGGGGGTTCATAATGGAATCTGGGATAGCAGGCTCCAAATTTACTGGGAGTTGGGATTCCACCGGGTAATAGAAAAAGTCTTCATTGGCAGATCCGATGAGGTCACTAAGTGCCAGTTTCTGATCTAACTCCTCCCAGGGTGGCATTTCCTGGGCTTGCTTAGAACTTTCCCCAATCTCTATCCCTTTCCCTTTATCCTTGGGATCCTCGACCTTTTTAACTTTCGCCTTCAGTATCGTTGGTTTCATTCTACGCACACGCCTCCAACCAACAAACCTTCTTCTCTTTTTCACCTTTGGTTTATCCTCGGGTTGAGCCCGGAATACCATTGACTCCTCAACATCAGCCTGATAGCCCATGGTAGTATCCATATCTGTAGTATGGATAGTAAAGTTTTGAAGGGCTTCTGATAGTTCATTCATGTTGTTAGCATACATAGAGAAACATCCAAAATTCTAAGTTAAATTCTTGTAACTAAAATTTCACAGAATCACAGAAAGGCAATCAGAAATTTAAGTGTTTAAGAATACTTAATTGGCTTGAATCAGTGGCTCTGATACCGCATTTTTCTGTCACGGCCCCCATCCCGGTTTTACCCAGTCTAGGAGCCGTGGGGCAGAAAAACCCGTGGTATTTATTATTTGATTTGACAACGGAAGTTTTAACAGGATCTTTTAAACTTGAAACTGCCCGATTATTTTATTTCATCACTAGGGACGAACCCCGTAATTTACAATAGAGGAATTTCCCAAGGAAATTCCCTGATTTACAAAACATGTTTATTTATTTAACTGAGCCACTACTTCAAGCTTGATTAGTGCTCCGTAGCACTTTTTCCTTGATTCACAGTAGGTCACATGAAACATGTTTTAAAAATATTTTGTCAGCGGGGAAATACTGGTGGGTCATTCAATTTTGATAAAACGACACATAGCTATCAATTACAGCATAAGAGCGATTACAATGGCCTTTATCTTATTTTTATCTGGCGCCGTGTCACAGCCTTGTGACGATGGTCATACCACTATTGGGTCCTTTCACCCAAGTAGTGATGATTATCACTGTTAGGATTTATTAGCCTAACCGTGAGAAATTAGTAATGTGCACAATACCCCACTAGCCAGTGATTCAAGATAACCACGACTTAATCCCTGTAATTATAACTTTTGAAATTAATTTGAGGTATTGTAAAATACTTTTGATAAAAGAGAATGACTCACATTGCAAGTTTAAACGGGCAGAGTTTAGCCTACTGATTAGCCTTGTAACCTAATTCAAAGAACAATGCACACGAAAACTAGGTTAGTAACTTTAATCCAACTTTTTATGACAACTCACGAGATCAAAACCTTCACAACGAATGACAAAGTGCGATACTTAAACATCCATCGCATTTACGAAGAATGACAAAGTATAAACCCAAGTTTGAGCAGCACTTAAACATCCATCAGATTGGTTTTTATCGATCGGACATTAAATCGTAGTAGTGATCGAGTTATTACCCGGTTATCGCGGCAGCGTTTCGTGTTCGTGTGTGTTTTTATAGTAAACAGTGTGTAACTCAGTGTACGAAACGAATTTTAACGTCGAAATAGCGCCAAACTTCAAGTCCCAGGCCCCTGTATTTATACCCTAATTTGGACCCGCCCGCGTGTCGTGACAGGATCCTCCGCACCTGTCGCGTATCCGGGGGAAGCCCAAATAGGGTAGGCTTGCTTGATCACCAGCCTAGGCCTGCTGAGTCGACGTTTCATGAAAATTCGATTTCGACAACGAGTTGTGAAGATAATTTCGATTAGGGAATATCCCCCCCCCCCCCCTTGAGTTTTAGGGGGCCCTGATCCTGATTCCAATGATTCTGAAAATTTTAGGGGTCATGCAATACTACTTGGGGGTTTCAATTAGGGTTTCCTATTAGACAAATAAAATAATAATTTAATAGTTTTGGTGAGAGTTGTTACATGACCTTTGCTTCCTGTAGGATCGAATTCTGACCCGAACGAGTCTATCAGAGGAGTTTTGATCAGATACAGGTGCGGAAAACAAGTACCTGACGTAGAAACAGCTAGATCTTCACTTAAATCACTTTTCTGATTGATATAACAACGTTTACAACCAATTCTCACACCGGCAACACCTCGGTATGGAATCTCACACGCGTTACAAATGATTTCGCTTAAGAGGTATATATAGTGTTGGAGGTTTCACTTGAACGGACATGTACGTTCAAGCGGAACCTCTCATAAGGTTTCACTTGAACGGACATGTACGTTGAAGCGGAACCTCTCATAAGGTTTCACTTGAACAGACATGTACATTGAAGCGGAACCTCTCATAAGGTTTCTCTTGAACGGACATGTACATTGAAGCGGAACCTCTCATAAGGTTTCACTTGAACGGACATGTACATTGAAGCGGAACCTCTCATAAGGTTTCACTTGAACGGACATGTACACATAAGTGGAACCTCGTACAATGCGCCCTAATCTAACATTCTAAGTGTAACAACTCTCATTAAAATTAATAATTAGAATGGTAATTAGCTATTAAGGAAACCCTAATTAAGAAACCCAAGTAATTCTGCACTAACCCTAGAATTTCCAGAACAATCAGAATCAGGATCAGGGCCCCTAAAACTCAGGGGGGGGGCAAAACCCTAATAACAATTATCTTCATAACTAATTATAAAATTCGAAAAATTAAAAACCGTCGACACAGCAAGCCTACATGCACGAAGGGCTACTCTATGAAAATAGGGTAATCACTCGCGTAGCGCGACGCCTAAAGGGGTACCCCCTCGCGCTACGCGACGGTGTCAAATTTTCAGTATAAATAGCAGGGGTTGGGACTTGAAATTTGGCACTTGAACGACGAAAATCGGAGTTACGTAGATCGAGTTATAAGCAAAACAGTCCAACACACACACACAATTATCGAATCGCTGCCACAGAACAGGGTAATTACTCGATCGCTATTACGATTTAGTTTCCGGGATCAATATACCCAAAGAATGTCTAAGTGCTGCCCACATTGGGCTATGCTTTGTCGTTGTCGATAATTCGATAATGAGTTGAAGCATTGTACTTTGTCGTTGTCGATAATTCGATAATGAGTTGAAGTACTATACTTTGTCGTTTGTCATTTTGATAAATGAGTTGAAGTATTGCACTTGGTCATTCATTGCGAATATTTGATCTCGGGAAATTATCGTAACTGCTGTATTGATCACTAACTCTGTTTTGTGTGCATTATTATGAAATTAGGTTAAACAAGGATAAAATTACATTCTGTCAGTACTAAATCTGCAATGTGAGTTATTCTTCTTTTATAAATTCTTTTCTCACCGTTTGTGAGTTGTTAACTATTTTACAATACTCCAAATTCATTTTCCGAGATTATAATACCAGTGATTAAGTTGATGTAATCACCAAATTACAGCCAGTATGTGGGGTATTGTGCACAATATTACAGTTTAAATCATTTTAGGTGGGCGAACCTAATTTAATTGATTTACGTCATTCATTGGGGCAGCCAATGGTAATATGACCACTGTCACAGATTCGGTCGAGTGACAAATACTGTGGGTAGTTGGTTGATATCAGAAACATGCGTAAAAGATCTTAACACTGTGAATAATCATAAAATGTGTCGTTTTCAGTAACTAGAATAATTCACTCAGTATTTCCCCGCTGACAAAATCTTTTCAAACATGTTTCAGGTGATCTGCTGTAATTCAGGAGAAATGCAGGGGAAGCATTTCAAGCTTAAGATAGTGGCTCGATATAAAATAAAGAAATGTGTTTTATTACTAAAAACTTATTATTGTAAATTACCAGGGTTTTATCCCGAATTGTGAAATAAAAATAATCGGGAAAAGTTTTAACTTAGCCGATCCTGTGAAATAAATTTTCCGCTGCTAAACTCACAATAAATAAAGTACCGCAGACTTTCTGTCCCGCGGGTCCTGAAACGGGTAAAACCGGGTCGGGGGCTGTGACAGAAACAAGGTGGTATCAGAGCCACTAAGTTAAGCTAATTAAGTATTTAAACGATACTTAATTTTCCTGATTACTATATGTGATTATGTGTTTATGTGTTTTTAACTGATTATTTGTTAATTACAGTATGGGTAAACAAAAGTTGCAAGATATCTATCTTAAATTAGATAGATCAATTTACGAGAAAGGAAGTTCGTCTAAAACTAAAATTTCAAAGCTCCCTACGATTCCTGAGGAAGGAATATTTGTGCAAAAAGCGAACTATGAAAATCCGCTTTCTCCTAGAAAAAGGAGTATGATTATTAAGAAAAGTAAGGAGCAAATCAGAGAAAGGAAAATTAAAAAGGAAACCCAGGATTTAATCAATAAATCACCTTGGGAAGATAAACTCGATGAAAAATGGGCAAATTTATATATGCTAGCCACTGTGGCAGAAAATGCAAATCTTTAAAAGATGCCCTAAAATTTGCAAGCAGTACTTCCCAATAAGTAAATAAATAAAAGTGAAATAAATTTGAGTGTATTTTCCTGTATTTTGTACAAATAGTGTGCAATAAAACTTCCATGTTATTTGTTAAACTTTGTTCCAAAGTTTTAACTTGATATTTTATGCATTTTGCATATATGCTACACAGCATGAACGAGATATCTGAAGCTTTTCAGAACCTCAATTTGTACCCAGTGAACATAGAAGTTTCTCATGAATTCACGGGATATCTTGCTGATGTGGACCAACCTGTAAAACTTCCTACTCCACCAGTAACCAAACCAAAAAGGAGGCCAAAGAAAAATTATGTATGGGGAAGCCGTATACGTAAGAGAAAGACAGTTACAAAAACCCCTAAAACTAGTAAACCTTTAGACAAAGGAAAAGCGATTGTAATCCAGGAAAACCCTAATCCGCAAGAACCAGAAACTGAAGCCAATGACGAATCCAGGAAAATGGAGGAGCAGTTCGATCAGTATTCTCAGGAAATAGCAATAGAAATAGGGCAAGGTTCTAACCCAACCCAAGTAGAAGTTGGAGAAAGTTCTAACCAAACCAAAAGAGTTACTTTTCAGGATCAGATAGATATTTTACTAGAAAAATGTGAGACTATGCAACCTGTCAGTCCGGGTATTTTTACTTATCCTATCGAAAACCCAATTCCTATGAATTTTGCACCAACCCTCACTGAACCAATAGTCCATAACCAACCTGTAGAAATGGAAGAATGGTGGACCAACGATTGGCAATTTCAAAATATTGTCAATAACGCTTACTCATTCTTTCCACAGTTCGACCCAGAACCCCTACCCAATCCACCGATGAGCAATGAGAACCTGGCTGAACTTCGCCATTTCGGTGAAGAGTTGATGGATGCAGGGAATGGAATTAGGGAAATAGGGGGACAGATTGCCTGGAAGTATGACGAGAGGGAACTTCGTTTTTAGGATGACAAATAGGAGGACGGAAACTATCTTTGTATAATAGTAATAGTAAATAGTGAAACCAGTTGTAACATAACGAATAAAACGTTGTAAAATATCGGTGTATATTGATGCATACTATACTGATATGAAATGCAATCGAGAAATCGATAATTTTGGGCTTTATGTGTTATAACTTGTTTAATGATTTGTATAAATTGTTAATTGCTAATTATTCATAATAACTTATCATCAGATGGCAAATAACGATAACGAACCAGTAAATGAAGTTAATCAATCGGAGCAACACCCAGAAGATCAATATATGACCAAACAAGATATTGAAAATATGGTTGCCCAAGGAATAGCTAACGCAATTCCAATGTTCGTTGCTGCTATGAAAAATCCAAACGATCCGCAACATATCGTTCCTAGTAAACATACCATCGAAGATAATTTCAGTAACAGTATAAACGGGGGCAATGATCGTATAAATCATGACAATAAATCTCAGCACACGCAGCGCCCTAAGAAACGAAAGGCTGCAACACTTGGTTGCACTTTCAAAGAATTTCTTGCTTGTAAACCCGCTGAATTTGCAGGCAACGAAGGAGCAACTGCAACACTGCGATGGTTAGAGAAAACCGAAGCAGTAATTACAATAAGTAAATGTGCTGAGGAAGATCAAGTCATGTATGCCTCAAACCTGTTTAAGGAAGGAGCACTAGAATGGTGGAACACGGTGCTACAGGCAAAAGGAAGACGGGTGGCTTATGCTATGACCTGGGAAGAATTTAAGAATCTTGTCGAAAGAAAATTCTGTCCTGAGTATGAAAAGGAACAAATGGCAAATAAGTTCCTAAATCATCGAATGACCGGGGTAGATTGTCGCGGCTATACTTCAACATTCTTCGAGTATGCGAGAGTGGTACCTAACCTGGCTTCGCCAGAACCAGTACTCATTTCTCGATATATTTGGGGATTAATTAGCGAGATTCGCAAAATCGTCAAGGCTGCGAGACCTCGTACTATTGACGATGCGGTAGAATTAGCTAATACCTTAACCGACGAACTGATCCGCACAAGAGATGAAGATAGAAAGAAAGAATTAGCTCAGAAAATTACCCAAGGAATTAAGATGGGTAATAATTTCAAGAAGAAAGGGGCAGGGCGATCTGCAACTTTGCCATTCTGCAAAGTTTGTCGTAAGAACCATTTTGGAAGGTGCAACAGAATTTGCAATTTTTGCAAAACAGCAGGACATAATGAAGAAAACTGTAAGAAGAAAACTGTAACTTGTTTTCACTGTGGAGAAACGGGACATTACAAAACCGAATGTCCTAAACTGAACAAAATCACCGATAACAAACCCAAGGCAGCTGAAGGAACTACTAAAAAGAACGTTAGAGCATTTCAGCTGACTACTCAAGAAGCAGAACTCATTCCGGATGTGATCGCCGGTACGTTTTTAGTCCACAACGTCTATGCAAAAGTATTATTTGACTCTGGTGCGAACCAAAGTTTTATTAATACTTCATTCTGTCAAGCTCTTAAGTTACCATTAACTACAGTTAGGCAGATCTTTACAGTCGAAACTGCAGATGGAAATTCCATAGAAATTAATCAGGTTTTGCAAAAAGTAGAAATAGAACTTTCAGGTCATAAGTTTATTGCAAACCTATTACCTATGAAATTAGCTGAGTTTGATGTTGTGTTAGGAATGGATTGGTTAATAGCCAACCATGCTCAAATCATATGTGATAGAAATTCTATAGAAATTCAAGCACCTACTGGAGAGGTAATTAAGATTTCAGGAGATAAACCTAGGAAGCCATTAAAGTTCATATCAGTAATGAAAGTTGCTAATTATGAACGAAACCAAGGAATAGTATATATGATTTCCGTAATCATTTGTACTAAAGGCAAAGAACTCAAGGAAATTCCTGTAGTCTCAGAATACCCAGATGTATTTCCAGAAGATTTACCTGGGTTACCACCAGATAGAGAGGTAGAATTCAGGATTCATCTAATTCCAGGAACTACACCGATAGCCAAGGCACCTTATCGATTAGCTCCTACTGAAATGCTAGAATTGAAAAAGCAATTAGATGAATTACTAAGCAAAGGATTTATACAACCTAGTTCATCCCCTTGGGGTGCACCAGTGTTGTTTATGAAAAAGAAAGATGGATCAATGAGAATGTGTATTGATTATAGAGAATTGAATAAGGTTACAATTAAGAATCGATACCCATTACCTAGGATTGATGATCTTTTCGATCAATTGCAAGGAGCTAGGTATTTCTCTAAGATAGACTTAAGGTCCGGATACCATCAATTGAAAGTACAAGAGGAAGACATACCTAAAACTGCTTTCAGAACTAGGTATGGTCATTATGAGTTTACAGTCATGCCCTTCGGATTAACCAATGCCCCAGCTGCATTCATGGACATGATGAACAGAATCTGTAAACCATATTTGGATAAATTTGTGATCGTATTCATTGACGATATACTCATTTATTCCAAAAGTCAAGTCGAGCATTGTCAGCACTTGCATGCACTCTTAACTCTGTTAAGAAAAGAAAAGTTGTACGCGAAATTCTCGAAGTGCGAATTCTGGCTGCAAGAAGTGCAATTCTTAGGCCACATGGTGAATCACATGGTGAATCACGAAGGTATTCACGTAGATCCTGCTAAGATCGAAGCAATTATCAACTGGAAGGTTCCACAAACTGCAATGGAAATTAGAAGTTTTATAGGTTTAGCCGGTTATTATAGATGGTTTATTAAGGATTTTTCCAAGATAGCTGTACCATTAACTAAGCTAACCTGTAAAGCCACTAAGTTTGAATGGGGACCAAAGCAAGAAGAAGCCTTTAGAATCTTAAAGCAGAAATTAACCAATGCGCCAATCTTAGCCTTACCAGAAGGAACGGAAGATTTTGAAGTATACTGTGATGCTTCAAAATTAGGATACGGATGTGTGTTGATGCAACGCAAGAAGGTAATTGCGTATGCCTCTAGACAATTGAAAAAGCACGAAGAAAACTATACGACTCACGATTTAGAACTAGGAGCCATAATTTTTGCCCTTAGGATTTGGAGACATTATCTGTATGGAAGTAAGTTTACTGTTTATACAGATCATAAGAGTTTAAGATATATATTCGGGTAAAAAGAGTTAAACATGAGACAAAGAAGATGGATGGAAGTCCTGAGTGATTACGACTGTGATATTCAATATCACGAAGGAAAGGCCAACGTAGTAGCAGATGCCTTAAGTCGTAAGTTCCATGAAAAGCAAAAGCGAGTCCGTACCCTTAGAATAAATCTACAAGTAGATTTACGGGAACAAGTGAAAGAAATCCAGAAAACGGCAATCAATGACGAAGTCGAAGGAATGAAAGGTTACCTAAAAGAATTAGAACAAGGAAATGATGGAATTTGGAAATTTCACCAAAGCAGAATTTGGGTACCTAAACAAAGAAATTTAAGATCGAAAATTTTAGAGGAAGCTCATAAATCTAGGTATACTGTACACCCAGGAAACAATAAGATGTACCAAGATTTAAGAAAGAACTTCTGGTGGATAGGAATGAAAAAGGATATAGCTGAATATGTATCTAAGTGTTTAACTTGTTTGCAAGTTAAAGCAGAACACCAGAAACCCTCAGGCTTATTGCAACAATTAGAAATGCCGGTATGGAAATGGGAACTCATAACAATGGACTTTGTTACTAAGTTACCCAGAACCAGAAAAGGTAATGATGCAATTTGGGTAATCGTGGATCGATTAACCAAATCAGCTCATTTTCTACCAATAAAAGAAACCTTTAGCATGGAAAGATTAGCCAAGCTATATGTGGATGAAATAGTATCCTTACATGGAGTCCCGCTCTCCATCGTATCGGATAGAGATAGTCGCTTCACTTCCCGATTTTGGACAAGTTTCCAAGAATCAATGGGAACCCGACTCAACCTGAGTACTGCATATCATCCACAGACCGACGGACAAAGTGAAAGGACAATCCAAACTCTGGAAGACATGCTTCGAGCATGTGTAATTGACTTTGGAGGTAATTGGGATAACCATTTACCATTAATTGAATTCTCCTATAACAATAATTATCATTCAAGTATTGAAGCCGCTCCATTCGAGGCACTATATGGACGCAAATGCAGAACACCCATATGTTGGGCAGAAATAGGAGAAAGTCAATTATCAGGTCCAGAAATCGTGCAAGAAACCACAGACAAGATAACTCAAATCAAGGGAAGATTGAAAACAGCCAGAGATCGTCAGAAGAGCTATGCCGACAATCGTCGCAAACCACTTGAATTCCAAATAGGAGACAAAGTACTTCTGAAAGTATCTCCTTGGAAAGGTGTGGTAAGATTCGGTAAGAAAGGAAAACTGAGTCCCCGATATGTTGGACCATTCCCAGTGATTCAACGAATCGGACCAGTTGCTTATCGCTTACAGTTACCAGAGGAACTAGCTGGAGTACATGATATATTTCATGTATCCAACCTTAAGAAATGTTTATCAGATGAATCTCTGGTAGTACCTCTTCAAGACATAGAGGTAAATGAAAAACTGAAATTCATAGAAAAACCTTTACAAATAGAAGACCGGAAGGTCAAATTCCTCAAACACAAGCGACTTGTGTTGGTAAAAGTCAAATGGAATTCCAAGAGAGGACCGGAATACACTTGGGAATTAGAGTCAGAAATGAAGCGCAAGTATCCTCATCTATTTCAGTGAATCTCGAGGACGAGATTTTTCCTAAGGTAGGGAGGATGTAACAACTCTCATTAAAATTAATAATTAGAATGGTAATTAGCTATTAAGGAAACCCTAATTAAGAAACTCAAGTAATTCTGCACTAACCCTAGAATTTCCAGAACAATCAGAATCAGGATCAGGGCCCCTAAAACTCAGGGGGGGCAAAACCCTAATAACGGTTATCTTCATAACTAATTATAAAATTCGAAAAATTAAAAACCGTCGACACAGCAAGCCTACATGCACGAAGGGCTACTCTATGAAAATAGGGTAATCACTCGCGTAGCGCGACGCCTAAAGGGGTACCCCCTCGCGCTACGCGACGGTGTCAAATTTTCAGTATAAATAGCAGGGGTTGGGACTTGAAATTTGGCACTTGAACGACGAAAATCGGAGTTACGTATATCGAGTTATAAGCAAAACAGTCCAACACACACACACAATTATCGAATCGCTGCCACAGAACAGGGTAATTACTCGATCGCTATTACGATTTAGTTTCCGTGATCAATATTCCCAAAGAATGTCTAAGTGCCGCCCACATTGGGCTATGCTTTGTCGTTGTCGATAATTCGATAATGAGTTGAAGCATTGTACTTTGTCGTTGTCGATAATTCGATAATGAGTTGAAGTACTATACTTTGTCGTTTGTCATTTTGATAAATGAGTTGAAGTATTGCACTTGGTCATTCATTGCGAATATTTGATCTCGGGAAATTATCGTAACTGCTGTATTGATCACTAACTCTGTTTTGTGTGCATTATTATGAAATTAGGTTAAACAAGGATAAAATTACATTTTGTCAGTACTAAATCTGCAATGTGAGTTATTCTTCTTTTATAAATTCTTTTCTCACCGTTTGTGAGTTGTTAACTATTTTACAATACTCCAAATTCATTTTCCGAGATTATAATACCAGTGATTAAGTTGATGTAATCACCAAATTACAGCCAGTATGTGGGGTATTGTGCACAATATTACAGTTTAAATCATTTTAGGTGGGCGAACCTAATTTAATTGATTTACGTCATTCATTGGGGCAGCCAATGGTGATATGACCACTGTCACAGATTCGGTCGAGTGACAAATACTGTGGGTAGTTGGTTGATATCAGAAACATGCGTAAAAGATCTTAACACTGTGAATAATCATAAAATGTGTCGTTTTCAGTAACTAGAATAATTCACTCAGTATTTCCCCGCTGACAAAATCTTTTCAAACATGTTTCAGGTGATCTGCTGTAATTCAGGAGAAATGCAGGGGAAGCATTTCAAGCTTAAGATAGTGGCTCGATATAAAATAAAGAAATGTGTTTTATTACTAAAAACTTATTATTGTAAATTACCAGGGTTTTATCCCGAATTGTGAAATAAAAATAATCGGGAAAAGTTTTAACTTAGCCGATCCTGTGAAATAAATTTTCCGCTGCTAAACTCACAATAAATAAAGTACCGCAGACTTTCTGTCCCGCGGGTCCTGAAACGGGTAAAACCGGGTCGGGGGCTGTGACACTAAGACTAAGACTCGATACAAGACGAAGTCGACAGATGTAGTGCACCAACAGACTCCCCCTCAGATGTTGACGAGTCTTTAAGTGTCGAGTCTTCGCATCTTCAGTCTTGATCTGTCTCTGGGCTTTACACTCTCTATCTATTCACGCAAGTCTTCAGACTCCCCCTTGCGATATGCTGGCATTTCTTCAGTTCATCAGCATCATCAGCTTTAGGATCGTTGTCTGGTTTTCCGTCTAACAGCTTCTCAATATCAGTCAGCCTGACTCTTCATGTTCCAAATTCTTTGCCTGGCTATCTCCAATCAGAGACCTCAAGTATTGGAACCTGGCTTCTCATTTAGCTCAGATCTCAGGAACGAATAACCTGGCTCAACTTGACCTGCATAAGCTCTACCTCAAAGTAAATTTCTTTCACATACATATTTCAAACATATAAACTTGCACTAACTTAGACTCTCTTTCAAAACAAACACAGATTTTGATGAACCACTTGAAAGGATAGATTATGAAAACATTTAATTCCAAACATACACTCCCCCTCAAATATTACTCATCATGTTTAGCACTCGGAATTTTGAAAATTTGCTTTTCAATACCAGTTGTCAAAAATCTTTTTTGAATTTTCTGAAACTTTATGCTAAAACACACTGAAAATCTTTTTGGATTTTGAAATAAAGAAACATGTAATGCAGTAAAGAAATATTTACAAACAATATTTTTGTGAGTTCGTGTAAGAGGATCATATCAGTTTTTGAGACAAGTCACCAACACCGTTAAGCTTCATTTCATTTTAAGTTCTAAACAATTCACCTAGATTGTCAGTATATTTGTCCACTTAAATTTTCACACAAAGTTCAATTGTTCCGAGATACGATGTTAATGTCTTAATTACTTAAACTTATCCGTGTGTCCCACTTCTTGAATATACTCCTGTATCCAGATCCCAATATTCAGTCTTACAGGTGAGTATACCACAGATGATATCTGTTCAGGGGTTAAATGCGAGGGTCGTGAGAGCTCAGGTCGATACTTCCGTATACGCAGAGAGATGACGGCTTCGACTTTTCGGTGTGTCCCCTTTAGTGGATCTTTTGATTTCAACAGCAGCGACTATCAATTTTATTGTTTCATCAGCTTGCTGAGGGCGATGCTATGTTTCAAGCATTTGCAGAAAGCATTATCCGGGGACTAGGTCAGTACTTCCATACATCAGAAGTCCCGGGATAATACCCCAGATATCACTGAGCATAAAGACCTAGTATCTCAGAATAAGGGACCTTTCAAACAAGATTTCAGGGGTTACCTATATATCCAAGCAGTTTTGTTAACCCACAGAATAAGCAAGTTTGAATTTTTAGGTTTATATCTCGTCACAATCTACTAAATGTGTAAAAACCTACTGGCATATCCGCAGTGAGATTGTTTATCACATTTTTATCTCTCCAATTCTTTAGCATGTTGTGACAGTCCACTGATACACTATCATTTCCTCTTTTCACAACGAAACTCATTTTTGAATTTTATCATGTTTTTGGCTTTTTCAAATTTTCTAATGTTTTTGGATTTTCTGAAATATCTACTCCCCGTAAAATGCAAACACATTAACGAAAAATTTGAAAACAAAAACTAAACTCTTGACCTACTTGAAGAAAATTCAAAACAAACTGTACAAAAACATGACAACCGATATCAAATCGCCTCAATTCGCCATTCACTAGGCATAAACAATCTGAACTCCCCCTTTCACAAACCATTTTCTCATTTAGATTTCAAAACACTTAAGTTTGTTTTAATCAAAATGATTGTTCTGGAAAATGAGTTTGTTTTTACCACTTGTAAGTTTACCACTTGGTTAAGTACGGGGATATGGTTCATCATCTTGTCAGTTTTATCAACAGTAGTAAATCAAGTACAACTTAATGTCCCTGATTTACCATTAATCAATTTAAGCAACATGTACCACTTTGTAAAAATAATCAAACAATACCACTTGTAGGTATATCATCTCTACACAAACCATTTTACCAATCAGAATGCCGATTCCTGCTTCACACTTACCATCCTGGAAGCTCCGGCGTAGTCCTTTAACCTGTAAAGTTTTAACAATTTTAAGAACTTTCAAAAACAACCTTATTAAACATGAAAGATGCCGATTCCTGATCCACGATTACAAACTTGGGATCTCCGGCAAGTCAGGTTTTTCAAGCAAAGAAAATGTCCACCCAAGCCTGACCAGCCTTGGGTGATTTCAGTTCAGATTTTGTTGGGGTGTAAGTTGCTTTCTTTGTAGCGTAGAAGTCTTTTACCCCTTTCACCTTCCCATCAACCATTTTTCCGAAAATCTTCTTAACTTTCCCATTAAATGCTTTTTCAACATCAAAATTATCCTTTTCAGAATAACCCTGATTTGAGATTTCAGACTTTCCAACTTTCCTTTTAAAATTCTCAGTCCTCAATGGTGGAAAGTTCTCATCATCCATTGAAGGAACTGAGTTTTGATCACTCTCATCAAACTGTGACTCCTCTGATTTTGTGGAATCAGATTCATCACCAGATTTTACCTCAGATTTCTTAACAACCCATTTTTGGTTGTCAAATTTCACACTACGCCTGTAAAATCTCTTCGAACACTCACCAACTTCAAATGTTGAATTTTTGAAAACTTTAAATTGTTCAGTTGGTGGTTCGGTTTTATCAACAACAACTTCTTTCAGTTTTCTAGAAACTCCCTGTTTTGTGTTTGTCGCTTTCGGACAGTTCCATGCAATGTGACCAGCTTCATTGCATCGGAAACAGGTTCTGGTTTCTTTCTTCACGTAAGCTCCATTCTTTCTCTTCTCGGCTAGAAATTCTTGGTTAGATTGTTTCCAGAATGGGCTTTTTGCTTCCTCTTCCGAGCTTGTTCCTGAAACAAATTTTGTATTTGTTTTAGAAAATTTTTCATTTTTATAGTTTTCTGGTGGAGTAAAACCAAGTCCTTTCTTTTTGTAGCTACGATTTTGGTTTGGTTTCTTTTGAAAACCAGAACCAGAATTGTAACCCTTTTTCTTGTTTAAACGTTGTTGTACTCTTGAGGTGTAAGGTTTAGGTTTTACAATAAGATTTTCATCTTTTATTTCAGAAATATTAATTTCTGTTAGTTTGAAAACCTTTTTAATCATTTCTGGTTTAACACCTCTTATTGGAAACTCTTTATCAAAATATAATTTGTCAGAATCATTCAAAGTATACACAACTTCAAATGTTTCATCATTCAAATTAGATTTTGACAATAAAAACTCTTTACTGTAAACCCGTTTTCCCGACGATTTTGAACTCTTATCAGACGAACTCGAACTCCCGACTGACTGACACGAACTTTCGGACTCGGACTTTGACTCTGACTCCTCATCCTTATCCAACACCTGATCCACCACTCGTTTTATCAGTTCGGACTCATGATCTGTGTCGGACGCTGTGAACGTGATGTCAATATTGTCCGGTAAAACATCGGTTATCTCGGATTCTAGCTTAATATTTACCGCCTGTTTTAGTTCTTCCTCATTAGGTTTTCTAGGCGAGTACCCTTCCCAAATCGGAGGCGGACACTTATTATAACAGACACCCTATTTCTTACCAGTATCCTTCTTCTTCTTTGGCTGTTCATCTTTAAATGCCTCAAAACCTTCAACTGTTGGATAAATTCTATCAATTATGTAGTCACAGCCTTTGTAATTTTGCAGCAATCTTCTGATTCTTTCATTTTCAGCTGCTTCACTATCCAACTCTTTCTTCCACTTTGCACATTCTTCTATGTACATGCTGATCTCTTTCTGCTTTGTCATCATGGTAGCATTCATCATTTTCAAAGCTTTCTCTCTTTCAGAGTTAGTCTTCTCCAGACTATTCACATGCCTGTTCAATACATCATACGACTTTTTCAAATTCTTTACATCAAATAACAAATGTTCTTTCAACTTTTCTAACTCACTAAACCTCTCGTCTTTCTCTATACATTGTTTACAAGACTCTAAACATGTAAGACAGGGTTTTGTGATTTCAACGATCTTCTCGACTTCAACTATCTTTTCAACTTCCACAATCTTCTCAATCACTTTGACTTCCTTCATTTCCTTTGCAGCTTTCCTCTCTTTCAGTTTCTTCAGTTTTTCTGCAAAATAAAATTCAAAACTATCAGAAGATAAGTGAGTTTTTCCAATATTAATCTGTTCAATTTCTTCATCACTATCACTTGTTTCTGATGAACTGTTTTCAGAAGAAACAGATCCTTCATCTTCACTCTTCTCTTCATCAGATAACACTTCCATCCATTCCTTCAGCATTTCTGGCTTTCGAATAATATGTGCAATGAAAGCACGAACATTTGAATCAGCTGGAATAAACTTGTCCCAGCTAAAACCTTCAGCCATTTTCTCACCATCTTGATCAACGATGCCATAATAAGCTTTCCTGTTTGCATCCTCGATCATTCTTCCATGTGCCGTTTGAGTTTCCTTTTGTTGATGCGGTTGATGAGTGATTTGCTGATAAATGGTCTTCCTATAATAATCATCTTTCCCAGCAGACTCCTTTGCTCCTCTCGGCTCCTGATTCTTGCACTCCCTTTTAAAGTGGCCTTTCTCCCTGCAACGAAAACAAACAACTTTAGATTTATCAAATCCAAGATTAGAAAGATTTGCATCCAAGAAATCAGTTCTCCCTGTAATCAATCTAAACTTTTCTGCTCTCCTCAAAACGCTCGCTAAGGCCCATTTAATATCCATCAGTTCTAGCTCCTCTGCATCAATTTGGTCATAATCTTCCTTTGTGAGCATTGGATTGCCAATTCTTCCTGCAATCAACCCTTCATAAGATTCCAATGCAGTGACCAATAGACCCATATGACTCTTTACAACTTCTTCAGTATAATTCTGTCCGTTTTGAAGATGTAGAGCCACATTGCATTGTAACAGATGACCATTTCCAACTGATGTACTTTGAGCATTTGGAGGATTCACCATTGAAAAACCACTAGAGTTGACTGATCCTTGACTGCTTGGTGTAGGTTGATTTCCAGCACTAAATGCAGTTTGTATCTTTGGATTTGCTTCAGCAGTTTGTGTCACACCCTGGCTTTGCGGAAGCGTGGTTAATTTGGTGTGACTCTTAATACCATAGCTTAACCATAACAAGCTATATGAATTTAAAATCATGCAAAGTCATCCATTGAAAATAAAATTGTCAAACATTGTCTAAATGGGTAAACACCCAACAACCATTACTCGTCTTAACAGTACAACCACTACCATAGTGCAAACATAAATAAACATGGTTCAGGGGCTATGGCCTGTCCAGGAAAGAGCCATAAGCCTTGAACCCGGATGACTCTGAATCTAAATGCAGCGGGAAATCCTGCTAAACCGTGCCAGATCCTTAATTCCCTGAAATACATGTAAGTTGAAAAATCAACAATAATGTTGAGCGAGTTCATGCGAAAATGAGTAAATAAACCTTTATCTTTATCAAAAACCCTGGTATGTAGCAAATAAGGAAAAAGAGATCACCAATGGTTTGCAAGGCCATTGATATGTGTAAATGCAAGTAGGAAGGCTCAAACCTAGCAAATTTATGCGTCGGGAACAAAGTCATCCCAAGGTCCGTTCTGCTGGACCTGGGACTGGGCTCGCTACACCCAAATAGATCTACCGCTCCTGCCCCTCGGTCCTACCCTGAGGATTAATGACCTCAAGTTTCCGCCTACCCATTCACATGATCTAAGTAACCCTCCTTACGCTAACCATACCATGTATAACATATCCATAATCATTGTAACATGTATTTCACCCCCGCAGTTTATAAAACTGAAAACAGTTAAGAGAAAAGGGGGACATGAACTCACAGTGAACGCGTCACAAAATCAAGCAATCCAATATCCAGGTGCTGTGCAACGACCTACATGTGCTAATTCTATTAGACGGATGGCCGTGCTTTAGCTTCATAGTTTACATTTTTGGGAAACAGTTAGTCAACCGTTTCGTATATATATTTGATACGCATTCTCCTTCCCAAGGATGGGGGAATTAAATACATGTATACTTATATTATTTTATTAAGTCCCACTTAATATATTTTATTTCTTATTTCAAAATATATTTATTTTTCTCAAAAATAATATATTTCCTTTTTCTCATAATATTTTCCCAAAATAATATATTGACAACACACGCGCTTATGAATACTTCTGAATAAAGCGTAAGTTACGTTTTGGTGAATAAGTGGTAATGATAATTACCGTTGTAACTTATATTCTTGACGTATAAGCGTTTGTATTATTTCGGGCTTGACAAGGTTAGTAAATATTATTTTTACTCTAAAAATAATATTTATATATCTTCACAAAATAATCATAAACAGTGAGGTGACAAAATGTATTTACCGAATATATACTTATCACGTTTACTTTTGTGAAAATCCCACCTCCGATTATTTGTAAATAAAGTTGTGGCGAAATATATTTTGAAAACATGTCAAAGTAGTCTAACACTTGTAAATAATTCTAAGTGTTAGATTTTTAGAAAATTTCGCCAGAGTTTCCCCTGTAACTGGAGGTGGCCACGCTTTCAAGCGTATCATTTTCTTTTACAAAATCATCTCAACAATTTGTCAATTCAACCGAGTCATTTTTCCACTCTTCAAATAGAAGACTAGTATGTAAAACCGCGTTGTTTCATGAACTTGTAGTTTTTACAAAAACTACGGTGTAGATCTCGTTATTTTTAGTGGATCTATTCATAACATAGCTTAGTCTTGCAAAAACCTCGTTTTTGGAACAAATCACTTCTTACAACTTCCCGACAATTTTTGTAAACATTGTTATTTTGTCGGATCTTTTATTCTACAAGTGTTTCTACACTTGTAGTTTATAGAAATCGTATTTGTTAACACTTTATCCACTTTGATAAAAACATGATTTTCTCGACACCCGGTCCTACGAATATACCACTTGTACATACGTAGATCGGCTTGTTTTAAATACTATTTTTCATGTTAAAACACTTTTATACAAGTTCATGTTTCTCGTGTGGTGGAGTTTCACCTTTTAACCCTTGAACCGCTGGCATCAAGTGTATGCCAAAATTCGAGATCTTAACAAAGTCGGGTTAAACGATGATAAGAGCCACCACATCATAGATCGGGCCATTTTAATCAACATGTTCAAATACTACGACATTTACACGCGTTTTGAGCTTTTATCCAACGATATACACGTTTTAGTAAACTTTAAAGTTCCATTAAGCGGGTTACCGACATTCAACCGACAAATATCCTTTTAACCACTTTAGACATGACCAAAAATGAGTTTTAAACGTTATACCTCTAGCTCGGGGCTAGGGAAGAAACTAGTCGAAAACTGCGTGGATAATAGCAAACGGTAGAGGTCCTTCGCGTTCCGTTTGTTCCGAGCTCCGTTGTATGTAACCACCGACACTTGAATATACTTGGAATGTAGAGACTTGAACCGAAAAATGGATGTGGGGGTGGGGTGATGTTCGGCCGAGAGAGGGGGCAAGGGAGAGGGAGAGAGTGAAAGTTGGAGTGTGTGTGTTCAAGTGTGAGAGAGGTGAGGGTTTTTATAGAAAAAGTTGCCTCGATCCTCGCGTAATCTAATATAAAATAATAAAGGACGTACTCCCCCGGGTCCCACTAGTTGGCCGATTCCTTTAGGTTGTAATGGTGCTCGGTTCGTTTCCAATCGTTCAGTTACGGTTCAGTTTGGTTAAGTGCGTTAAGTGCGAGGTCTAACCCCGTTAGTTGTTTAATGCATTATAAAGCGGTTGTTAGGGTAATCAGGGACCCTAACTGGCTCAGAAAAGTACTAATATTAATTTTGGCAATATTTTTATGTTCCGGGTATTGTCCGGTTGTT
>NW_023395597.1:0-26167 GCF_002127325.2 Helianthus annuus | reverse complement strand
GGGTGTTTTAAGGAAATTTCAATGACCTTAAGAAGTCCTTTGGATATGTATATTATATATAGTATAGATATAGATAGTATAGAAGATATATATATATATATATACTAGTCGTTTACCCGCGCGATGCGGCGGGAAACATATCACTTAGGTTGATGAGCTTAGGGCTATGTACGGGGCGGTTCAGTTTTGAGCCATAACCAAACCAAATTCGCGATACAACGGAAAACACAACACTTGTTAATAATTCTAAAGGCGTGTATGAGAAGGTTCAGTTGGGTCATAACTAAAATCTAAATTTTCGGTTAAGGGAAGGTCTGAATAGCGTTGTCCTGCCAATGTGCATCCATGGCATATCATTTAAAAAATTAAACAAATGTGAATGCTCTAAACAAACTGTTCATATTTTACCCCATAGAATCAAGTTCTCATCCACCATTTTGTGAAAATCAAGTTCTTATAAACCTTGGAAGCGATCAGGAGTTTTCCCCCAAGGGCTTTCTTCTGTGGGGTACTAGGTTCGACCTTCACTATGTGTGTCGGCCCAGCAAACCGTACGCACCGATGGGAAGGAGATTCGAACTTGGGCGGTTCCGAACTTTAGTAGGGCTATAGGGGATCTTTTACCAGTCGATCTATACCGTTAAAAAAAACCTTGTGAAGTTCTAGTTAATAAATTGTGCTTATTAATCCGGTGTGAAATCTAATTTTCAAGGCTTCTACCACGTCAACAAATGGTATAACTGTTAAACCATGTATTACAACTACACACATCATCACATTACCGTCTAACACAAAATGCCAAATCATCACAAAGTCAACTTTATAAGATTTCATATATGTACAAGGCTATACAGTATAATTATACAAAAGAGAAAAAAAAACTTAGTTTCAAATTGATTTCAAAGGACCCAGTCTTGTCATGTTGGTTGATCCTATAATTACACATGACCCCTAATTAGTGTTCTTGAAGAGCATAATGTATATTTCAGTTCTAACAAAAGCAATAGTTAACGGAATAGACAAAGACCAAAGAAGGTATACTCTCTCCTGCGCCTGCGCCTGCGCCTCTTTCTCCTTTCTTCTCGTCCTCTGATTCTTAGTATGCCTTGCTTCGATAAGTTTGGCTCGCTTCACGGATCAAAGAGTAAAGAACTATTATATTAATTAAAATTTTAAAAATAGCATGCACGAAAACAATGTGGGAAGGAAGTTTGTAACTATTGTTTTAACACAAACTTTTGGTTTCCTCGCATACATAATACATTTCTTAAAGCACCATTTGGGGATCTCTTGACGTAATATTTTTCATATAATAAACAATCTGGACTAATAAAAGAGAATTATTAGCATATGACATACCCCAAATAATTCACTTTTCTTCTAAAAAAACACAAAGAAGTTAAACTTGAACAACGTTTCTAACCCCAGGGAAGCTAACAATCTCTCCACAATTAGTTACACCGGTATAATCCAATATTACACCCCACCTCATAATTTACCAAAATTAAAATTAAATAAAGCCATAAAGGTATATCTATGGATTTAGTTTAAAAAAATAAAAACAAACCTATAGTGATGATTTAACCACAATCAAAATAATAAGCTTATAACTTTTCATATATGAAAGAGAACATTAGCATCGAACGCTATAAAAAGCAAAACTAAACTGGAAATAGCAAGCCATATTTTTCATAGGCTGTACACGTGTGTGCATTAAGAATAATGCTTTAGGACACTTTCAATTTATATGTCTTGCTTCCTTTTTCGCTATATTTTTTCATTTACCAATTTGACCCATCAAACTTAAGACGATATATGCTGATAAATAAAACAATTTATGCATCAAGTATTCAAGGCAAGATTTAGATAGAAGCAAACCAGCTGCAGCAAGCTGTCTTGAGCTCCAATGGTCATAATATTCTTCTTGTGACAACTGAAACAGTTGATGTTCCAGGTTCCAATCCATCAAAGAGCATATAGACCACGTTCATGAGTTCATCTACAGCTGTCCCTTTGTAATGACAACAAAAAAGATCAGATTAAGTTTATTTTTTGTTTAATTCATCCATGTTGTTTCTGATCAATAACATAATACTCACCTTTGATCATCAAGGAGTCTAAGTGCCTGTGTATCTTTAGACTTAGAGGGAACACAAAAACAGATCAAAAACCTACTTGAAATTGGGAATAATGCTATATTTAAAATGAATTGAGCAATGAAATCACGAAATTCATAGTTCTCCAACAAGAAATGATGAAATCAAAATGAAAGAGTTGAAATTTCCCCAAAATTGCAGAAAAATGAATTAAAGGCCCCATATAATAAAGACATGGATTGAGAATACCACTTCAATGACAATGAATCTTTAAATATAAAGACCTGGATGAAGAATACCAGGAGTGAGGTGGCATAGACGGAAAAGCAAGAACCATCAGCAACGACGCAGAGTTACCGTGGGGAGAAACAATCAGCAATCGATTAGGGTTTTTCGTTTCGTTTTCCCTCCCCAATCTCGATCCAGGCCTACTCACAGCCCCAAATTCCGTATTTCAAAACATTAAAAAATATCAATTCATAAGACAAAATCCAAATCCAAACACCCCTTGAATAGAAAAAAAGAGACCACTACGGAACTATAATTGTTAAAACATAAAATTTACATCAAAACTATACCTCGTTGAATCCCCGCACAAGATATCACTTCATCACCTATTAATGTCTTCAGTACCTACAAACAAACATCAAATAAGAAACTGATAATCAAATATCCAACATCATTTGATAGTATAGATATGCAATATATATATAGTATAGATATAGGTGTTTTTTCTAATAACAGCAATCTTACCTAACTCGAGTGGTCATGGCTACATGTATCATCATGATTGAAATGATCTATTTTTTTTAATAAATCAATAAATAAAAAATAACTCCCTCTTAGGCGTTATTTTCTTACTTTTTAGTAATGATCCTGTAACTTAACCTACATAACTTACTGCAAATAAAAACAAGATGATAGGCAGTTATAGAACAATGATCCCTTAAGGGTAGCTATAGGGGCCAACCGAAAGCTTACACCAAGTGTGACATCCAATGTCACACCCCAACCAATGGCGGAAACATCGGGATGAGACGAAGTGTGAAGATTGCTAGAGACATCATAACGCTATTTGTGACAATATTTAGAAAATCCAAATTTCATTTCATTTCATAACTTCAAATAGTCAACATTACAAGAATTCAAATACAACAAGTTTAACGACGTTACATCCAAGGTCTTAAGCTTCCTTAATTTAAGGCAAACACTACCCAAATAAAAAAAGACAATATAATGGTATAAACAGAATGCACCTAAAAGTTCAGTTTAATTAGCAATGTATTCTTTTGCACGTCCAATTTCTTTCTTGGTGGCTCTGTTGGCAACCGAACAGATTTCTATTTGAACACTGGTTCAAGACAATGAAAATCCAGTTCATATAAACAGAGACCAGTAAGCATCCGATTAAACTAATGTGGATTGTTTATACCCTTTACAGTGTGTGGCTTGTCTTCTTGACGGCAAGCGGTGTAAGGACAGGCCGCCTATATGGCGTCTTGGTTTCTTCCCCTACTTGACTTCTGGTCTTTGACCTTCTTAAATATCTCATTAGCACGCTCCTAGAAAGTCAAAAGACAAGACCAACAACAACACACAAATGAATATATGTCATGGGGGGATAAGCGACAACATTAAATGAATGACTTTAAATGGAAAATAAAACAAGACACCGCCACTGATTATTATTTTCATTTATATGATACTGCCAATAAAAGCATACCTTTATTGTTGCAACAAGGCCCAACCTGTATTGACACATTAAATGCATCAGAACAAACTCAAACTCCAAAAAGCATTGATGTGAGTTTGTGTGAGAATGCAGAAGCAAAGAATGGGTCTATGTTATAATAATATTCTTGAATCAAAGAATAAACTGGACAAATATCGCGTTAACCGGGATGAAGAAAATCATACGGCGGAATACCTGAGCAAGACTGTGAGTAACCTTTTGAAGACGGAGACCGGTCTGCGTAAAATATCACGTTACCATCCAGACCACGCTTCAGGCCACATTTTCGGTTTGGAATCACTGTTAGGAGGGAAGTAGTCACAGTAAAAACCATTGCCAGTGTTGATCTGTGAGTAACAAAAGCAATATTTACTTTCTTGTAAATATGAATTGCAAAAAACTTCAGTGAATATTATAAAGAACATCCGATGTAACTTAAAAGCGTAAAACGTGATTTACCCTTATAAATTTTATAAAAGGGACATCAAATTATGGGAATGCTCACGTGACCCGTTTGACTACTTGCACAGTTTATTCATGTTGCTACCACTTATTAATGCTACAAAAACAGAGTAAATAAGTGATTATGACTACCTGAGATAAAATAATCGGACCGCCCTAATTCTCATACAAGCGTTCTGATTTCATCATATTCACTATGTGCCTTGTAAAATTTTCCATTGCAGCCTAAAATGCATAAACTAAATCAACATGACATATAATTTGGAAAAACATAAACAATTTTATATTTTTGTTGCAATTTGAGAATGAGACCTTGAAAGGAGCATTCTGTTCTAAAACTTATTCCTGGCATATATTTCAACCACACAAGAAATACCCTGTAAACACAATGGCAAAAATGGTAATTTAGGGTCTTTTTTAATAAATAAATCTGCAAAGAATTCATGAAGTTCTATGAATAATACCCAAAGTTCCATTCAGCACAAGCATATGGGCCTATTCTGAGATGAACACATAGTCCAGCTTCCTTAATTAGGTTAATGAACTTAACCAGATCATACCTGTCTTCAAAATAATACTGAAAAAAAAACATGAAAGTTAATAAACAAAAAATAACTACTTTCCTTTAAAGAAACACACTTTAAAAAAAAATAAAAAAATTACTTACTTTACCAGGTTGTGGTTCATGCCCATTCCAGAAAACATAAGTCTGAATAACATCCAGACCCTAATTTGTAACCTGCGTAAAAATCCCCAAAAAACAGATAATCAATTAAGTAAGGCTATACTATCAGACATACATTGATATCCGAACACAAAATTAAACTAACCCTTCCTTGATGATTCTTGTGTTTCCAACCGGGTGATTGAGAAGTGTTTAACCACCCGAACATCTTTAGTACCTAAATTGTTTAGAAAAAAAAATCAAGAACCTGATGTAAAATAATATACACCATAACACACCAAAATCCATGTAGATCTAAGACAAATAATCAAAATTCATGTAGATCTGAGACAAAGGAATTTGAGAGAGAGAATGAAGCCTACCAACTACCAAAAACCGCCTCCAACTTGTAGATCTGCAACGCTCTCGGCTCGGAGTTTTTGGTTCCATGGAAGTGTCGAACCGAACTGTGAAAGCCAGATCTGGTATCGCATGTAGAAACCCTAGATCTCGTTTGAGAGAGAAAGCAGTGAAAGCAAAATCTTGAATCACATGTAGAAACCCTAGATCTCATTTGAGAGAGAAAGCAGGGAGATGGGAATCTGAATGAATGAGTAGGGTTTCGAGAAAAAAAGGTCATATTCGATCAGGAAGAGAAGAAAATGGGTCAACATTATCCAGTTCAACCTCTGGTCGAATCGACTGATCTTGAAGCGTACTCGACCACTTTTACAGACCACACCATTGTTGGATCTGGTGAGATCTCATACCACAGATCTCGTGAAACCCTAAATTGAAAATCACTAGAGAGAGAAAGAAGGAGGAGCGGCTGTGGATGAAATAAATTTACGCTCTGTTCCCGAGTTAACTTAACGAGGGATAAGAAAAGAAAGCAAAAGTGAGAAAGGAAAGGACGAGAAAGGAAAATAAAAGATGACTTTCCCACCGTTTCCTCCCAAATCGGAAGGAAAGAAAAATTAAAGAATTTAGCCTAGCTTTCCCGTCATTTCCTTTCTTTTCCTTCCTTAAATGAAACTCGGGAACACGACATGTTTTATTTTCTTTTCTTTTCCTTCCTTAAATGAAACTCTGGAACACAAAATATTTTTACTTTCTCTTTGTTTCCTTTCCTTTCCTTCCGTTAGTAAACTCTGGAACACAGTGTTAGGGTTTAGAAAGGAGTGAAAGAAAGTTTATATTGGATCCATAAAAGTAAAACGGGTCAAAGAGATCCAGTTAGGATCCATACCGCGTGTTAAATAAATTTTCAACACATGCTTAAATGGTTGTACAATGGGCTTGAAATGGTTGTACAATGGCAAATGACCATTCTTCTTGCCCTTCCTATATGCTTATTAAAGTAGTATAGATATATATATATATATATATATATATATATATATATAGGGGATAGATCGTGAGAAAACTAGTTTTAATAAGAAAACTAAAAAACAACCATTGATCAAACAAGATCAACGGCTGATATAATTCAGTATATAAATCACGGACACTTAAGTTTAATTTATACACGGGATGGTAGTTTGGGAAATATACAAGTAAAAAAATTAGACCGCCTATCCTCGCCAACATTCGTTCAGACCTTAGAAAAAAAGGAACTCTCCATCTCTCTCGGCGACATCCTAGGGTTTCTGTTACACCCCTAATTTCCACGTGTCACCGGTGGGCCCGGTGGGGGAGTATCGTGACGTAGTTGATATCATCATAGTCAAACAACACAAATTATAATGCACAGCGGAAGCAATAAAAATAGATTTATTTCAACCATATAAAATGTAATATCCAGTATCACATAGTAGCTGAAATAGATCCACAGGCGGATCAATATAAAAAGGAAAATTTTTCAATAGATGAATGGCATCCCAAGCTTGCGAGACTCTAATCGATGCTAAGGAGTAGCCAGCCTATTACGTGTAGAACCTTCACTTAATCTTTTTGGGGAAAATACGTCAGTTTACACTGGTAAATACAATTTAACTGACTCATTTTGAAAATGTTGTAAAAATTGATTCAAATGCACATGGCACAAAACTTTTTATAACTTGGGATAATTAATTAAATCTAATCTTGTAAAAGAATTACATGTTTGTTATGCGTTCAGTCGCCCGGTTCGTGCCGGGTTTAAGGTTAATAGACACACCACATAGTATAAATCCGCGGCGGGAAACCAACGGTTATACCTTAATAAATATGGACACATTGTCGGGTGTACGCCTACACCCGCGTGTCAAGGTCGTGGCCATTTTGTAAAATGATGCCAAGGATATCCGGGACATGGTCATTAAACTCCCAAAGGCGTAAAACAAACAAAACTAAATTTTAAACGGGTCACATTGATAATACCCAACTACTAATGAGTTAGGGTCAATTTCCCGACCAAGCGGTATTTTATATACCGTACCCCAAGCCCGTATAAGGGAAAATAAGTTAAAAGTATTTACCTGAGCAAGTATAAAACCACAATAAGCAAATGCAAGTGTCTTTTACTGGTCTCCTATTCTGGAACGAAGGTTTATTATAACCTATTAGAATCCTAACGGGTCTTTTAATATAGCCTAAGCTTAGACCGGTTAGTTTCAAAGAATAAATACGGTTTAATCGCATGGAAGGCGAAAACCGGGAAGGAATGTGATTTAGACCCAACAAGTTTGGAGACTTGTATATTATGGGTAAACTAAGTACATTCTGGATTTTGAGACAAAGATGATATGGTTTGACCCGTTTCGGCTATTATGCGTAAACTAGTTACATAAGCCGATCCGAACGCGCAAATGCGTAACGGGTAACCATATAAATCATATACAGGTTTCCTGAGATTATATGCACCAAATATGTTGTGATATCTGTAAGATATGTCCTATTATGCCCCAAATGATTTTAAACTCAAATTACGCCTCATAAGGGCATTTAAGTCATTTAACAGGGGGTAAAAGAGTTAAACTAGCAATATGAGTTATCTATCTGAATAAATCAGTAAATA
Source organism: Helianthus annuus (assembly GCF_002127325.2). Classification (NCBI taxonomy): domain Eukaryota; kingdom Viridiplantae; phylum Streptophyta; class Magnoliopsida; order Asterales; family Asteraceae; genus Helianthus; species Helianthus annuus. The sequence goes on along the minus strand of NW_023395597.1, from coordinate 18,215 downwards.
TGCTTAGTTTACTATGTTATAACAGTAGGATATCATATGTATGTGAATTTTATTAATTATAACCATCCTATGCATTGAAAGGGCATTTTGGTAATCTCACATAAGCCTAAAAAGGTCAAAACTGGAAATCTGAGTTTCAAACTTTAGTTAATTGTTATAATATATAATTTTACTAAATATATCAGTAGGTATTAACTCTTATATATATAAACTAGTTTTGACATAGACTATGTCGTAAAAATGCCTAAAAAGGCGATTTGGAACCATTTCCGGGTTTTCGAAGAAAAGCTGATATTTTTATAATTCTAGAAGGCTCAAAATAATACATTTATCATAATAAATCAGTAAAAAAAGGTTTGAGGTCAAAAGGATTTATAAAACTCATTTTATAGCCTAAAAGGGCAAAAGCGACATTAGCCGAATTAAGCTTAGAACACTAAGTTATGTTCAGCCTAAAATTGAATAAAAATCTTTAAAAATCCCAAAATATTATTTTATAACAGTACGTATAAAGTTTTGTATAAAAATTCGGGTTTAGATAGGCTATATGAGATTTATGCTAATTAATTACTAAGAAAGCTTTCACTTACGCTAATGAGCATAACTCTTAATCTAGACCTCAAACTGAGGTCAAATTTTGGTTACAAGTCTATAATTTAGTAACTAAGATGTCTACCCTTTTATATTTTCAAAAATCATATTTTATGGACATTTGGGCATAATGGTCAACATATGGGCATTTAACGGAAATTTGCATAAGAATTAGACAACTAGTAAGCTAAGCCGTATAATCACAGAGGGTTATACTAACTTGTTACTAGGTCTAAAAGAAGCTCTAAGGCAATCTTAATCTTGACTAAAACGGGTCAGAACTGAAAGTCAAAGCGAAAGTCAAACTATGCGACTTTCGGTTCCAAATCGGGTCTAAACAGAAAATTGTCGAGTTGAACATGTTGGGACATGTTCTTACATTAGTTACTAAGTTATATTAATGATCAAATAGGTTGCATGTATCCTACATTGCTAATTATGTGTTAATTTGGATTTAAGCATTCTGTTGACTTTTTAAAGTGTACTTTGACTCGACAATTAACATGGTTAGAGTGGAAATCTGGAAATACCCTTTTAAGGGTTTGTTACCCACATAATTACCTACTTATAGGTATTTTTAATTCGAGATATTAGTGAGTAATTATTGATTAATCTCGAAGTCAAACCTTAATTACGACGGTTTGACTTTTAGCTAATTAATTAAGCTAAAATGAAGAGTTAAATGCCATTTTAGTCCCTGTGGTTTGGGCCATTTTGCCAGTTTAGTCCAAAGGTTTCATTTTTAACCTGTGGGTCCAAAAAGGTTTCACAGTTGCCATTTTAGTCCACTAGGTTAACTTCATCCATTTTTTCTGTTAATGAGAAGGCCAATTCGGTAATTTTGTATGTAATTCTATTAACTAAAAGGGCAATTCAGCCATATGAAATGACCAAATTGTTCTTCTCGTTAACAGAAAAAATGGGTGGAGTTAGCCCAGTGGACTAAAATGGCAACGGTGAAACCTTTTTAGACCCACAGGTTAAAAATAAAACCTTTGGACTAAACTGGCAAAATGGCCCAAACCACAGGGACTAAAATGCCATTTAACTCTAAAATGAATTTAGAAAGGTTAAGGACACTTACAAAGGTCCTAATTAGGATTAGGGATCACAAGGAAGTTGGCTTGCTGATCAGAGAGCTCCAGAAGTTGAGTTGTGAACTTATGCAAGTGAATGAACAAATTGTTCACAACTTATGCTCCTTATATACTAAATTTGATCTCACAAGATGGTGCCACCATGGTCTACAACTGATACAAGATCATTACAGGTGCCCCCTATGCATGAAATACCATTGGGGCAGCCCCTGGTATGTAAAACAAACATTTTAAGTCGGTTAACAGGTCTGACTGGCAGCTGTGCAAAAGTTTCTGTCGCTGGCACTCTGACGCGGGCCGCGTAAGCCCATAAGGGGCTCTTACGCGGGCCGCCTGGCCTATCAGAACCTGCCAACCAAGTTTCAACATTTGCATTTCAGCCCCTGGTCCTTTATAACGTGGTTTTAAGTCCCCAAATTGCCTTTTCAGCCCTCTAACTTGATTTTTAAGGGCTCTAGGACTTTTGCTAACTTAGTTAAGTCCTTGACTAACTTTGTGAACACTCACAAGGCCTTAAAATTCCACGTTGACGCTTTTAACCCCTCGTATACGAATTTGATCATAACTTTCTCATACGGTAACGAAACTTTATGAAATTTTAGCCACATATTCTAGTGAGTATATTTTATTGTTACAAAGCTTTGGGTCCGCTAAAAGGTCACTCAGAGGTATACTTTGCACATGTTGACACTTTTAGCCCCTGTAGTTTGTAATTCCTCACTTTCTTTCATATTTGGCTTCGTATGATCCATGATTTATTCGTTTGAAGGTATAAACATCTTGCAGGGATATTTTAAGTATAATTATCCATCGTTGACACTTTGGACCCTTATATTCGCATAGTTTCGCTGTTTGTCAACTTTAGTCCCTCTAAAGTATTCTTTCACACGTTCAGAGCTTGTGACACGTGTTCATACATTATTGGACATGAATCTTCAAGGTGTTACAGTTTCATACCAAAGGATATCGCTGCACAATCGATCCATCAAATTGGCAAAAATATCGAAGATCTACCAGGTACGAACTCGTATCACATTAATTTTCTTAAAAATCATCACACATTTTGATGTATCACTCACACAACACATTGATTATAACTATGTTCGCACCGATCACTGTCAGTATATACAAAATTGATAAAATCGTCACACAAAATTGATAAAATCGCACTGAAAGTCGCAAAAGTTGACTTTTGCTTTGACTTTCAGTTCCGACCCGATTTAGCTTAGTTTAGATATGCCTTAGGATTCCATTAGGACCATATTATAAGTTAGTATAACCCTCCAAGGTTATACAACTTGGTTCCATAGAAATCCTAGTTCATGCATGTTTCCGTTAAATGCCTAAATGTTGACCGTTATGCCTTTTGACCCTAAAACGAGAAATTTGAAAATGTGAGAGGACTATAATTTTTATTACTGATTTATAAACTTGTCCCTAAAATTTGACATCAGTTGGAGGTCTAGATTAGAAGTTATGCTCATTAGCGTAAATGAAAAGCTTTTATGAATTAAACGGCGTAATTAGCATATAGCCTATCTAAACCCAATTTTTGATATCAAACTTTATACCTACTGATATAAAATAATATTTTGGGATTTTTGAAGATTTTTATTTATTTTTAGGCTGAGCATAACATAGGGTTCTAAGCTTGATTCGGTAATTGCCGGTTTTGCCCTTTTGGCTTATAAATTGAGTTTTACAAAACATTTTGACCCCAAACCTTTTTCTACTGACCTAATATGATAAATAAATTATTTTGAGCCTTTTGGAATAGTAAAAATATCAGCTTTCCTTTGAAAACCCGGAAATGGCTCCAAATCGCTTTTTTAAGAATTTTTAACGCATAGTATGTAATAAAACTATTTTAAACTCATAAGGTTTGATACCTACTGATATATTTAGTAAATTTTTATATTTTAACAGTAAGGAAAAGTTTTAAACTCAGGTTTTCAGTTTTGACCTTTTAAGCTTATGTGAAATTACCAAAATGCCCCTTCGGTGCATAGTATGGTTATAATTAATAAATTTCACACACACACACATATATATATATATATATATATATATATATATATATATATATATATATGATACCCTACTGTTATAACTTATTAAATTAAGTATATTTACTGATTAAATCAGACCTGTAACTCAGAATAATATTTAATCTCTTTTATAACCTCTAAAAATGACCAAAATACCCCTACGGGGCATAAATTGGTCTTAAACTCGTTTTGGGCATAATGGAAGGTATCCTACTGATATCACAACATATTTAAGGCATATTAACTTAGGAAACTTGTTCATGACTCTTGTGGTTACCCGTTACGCACTTTTCGCGTTCGGATCGGCGTATGTAACTAGTTTTTATAAATTAGCCGAAACGGGTCAAACCTTATCATTTTTATCTCAAAATCCAAAATGTGTTTAGTTTACCCATATTATACAAGTATACAAGCTTGTCGGGTCTAAACCACATTCTAATCCGGTTCTCGCTTAATCATGCGTTTTGAACCATATCCTCCTTTAAAACTAACCGGTCTAAGCATAGGCTTAATTAAAGACCCGTTAGGAATCTAATAGGTTATTAAAAACCTTCGTTCCAGATTTAGGATCCCAGTAAAAGCTATCTGTACTTGCTTGGTGGTATACGGCTGGGATAAATTGTATAAATTTGCTCAGGTAAATACTTTTAACTTATTTTCCCTTATACGGGCTTGGGGTACGGTATATAAAATACCGCTTGGTCGGGCAATTGACCTTAACTCATTAGTAGTTGTGTAACACCCCGAAAATATAAAACTTTATGTTAAAATTTTAAATTATTAATAAACGGGAGTTTACTAACTAGAAACCTTTAACCTAGTTAGTTGATAGACTAGAAATAACGCATGAAAGGTTAAAGGCTACTAAATAATGTGTAGAACAAAGTTGAGGGGCTGGAATTGTCAAAAGTTAAAACTAAATTACAATTAGTAACCAAACACTCCAAAATTGGAGTGTTGGTCGATCAGAAAGCAGTAGGGGGCGACACCCCCATTCCAAAACCCTAAACTCATAAAAACATCAAATTGAAAGCTCAAATCTGATCAAAAACGAAATCTAAACATAGATTAGTGATCCTCATCACGAGAGGATTCCAAGGTATGTAAAAACTTGTGTTAATTCTTTGTTTGAATTTCTCATGTAGTGAAATCTGGAAAATTGATGTTGCATGAGTGTTATTTGGTTAGTTTAGAATCTATTTGGTGTTTAGAGGTTAGACTCAACCAATTACATGTGAAATCATGACCAAATTCAGAAAAACTCCATGAACACCTTGAAGGTGGGTTGTGGGTTTTACAAGATGATGATGAATTCTAGGGTTCTTAGTGGTTATACTAGTAAAATTCGACCATAGAAGATAGTTCCAGAAAAGATGTGATGTTTACATGATATATGATGGCTTAATTGAAGTTAAGTTAACTACTAAGCAATCCATAAACATGAATGTGAATAATATAGAAATTCTGCCCTCAAGGTGTTTGTTGAAATGCCTCAAAGAAGGCTGATAAATAGAAATTTGAAGCCTTAACGCCTAATTAAGATGTTTCGGTATATTATGCGAAATGATGCCTAAAGAGGGTTCTAAACATGTCTTGTAAATGAACTCTATAGGACAAGATACCGGGACGTCGAGCGGGCAAGCCGGTGGTGATTCTCGTTTGAAGGGCGTGCACTAAGGTATGTAACATGACTCGTTACATTATGTGAAATTAGACTATTGTAGTTGATTATCAAAGTTACTAGTTATTTTGAATTGAAGCGAAAGCATTGTTGTATTGAATACTTGTTTGAATAATGAACTAAACTCGTTGGTAGTTGTCATAAAGGAAGGAATTCCGTAGACAAGCCAAACGGGTCAAATAATCAAGTAAAACATGACGTACATTCCAAACATGATAAATTGATGTATGTAGAGGTCATATTATGACGTACTAGAAATATCAGATTTTTACTACATTGATGATGCAGAATGTTGAAACCCGAGAGTTGGGATTTTGGTTGAATTGCTCAAACCAAACAAAAACATGGATTCCCAGGTGCTATCGTAATTTACGGTGTCACCGTAAATTACGGTAGAGACCAATGTTTTACGGTGGTTTTCTACTGTGTTACGGTGGATCCAAGAATTTCCAGCACTCACCGTAATTTACGGTGGCACCGTAAATTACGGTGGAGCCTGGAAAACTTTTATACTTTTGTTGTTTCAAAGTGAAGTTAAACCTTGAAATTTTATCATTCATAAACGTCATAGCTAATGACTTATTTGTTGATTCATAGGTAATTATGAGGTCTCATGGATGGCGATCAAGCGACTTGATGATGAACCGAACACTCCACTTTGAAGCTTCCGCTATGTTTGAACTTGTTTAAATTTTTGTTCTTGGGTTGTAAACAAATTTCTTAAATACACTTAGTACGTTCTATTTTAGTCCTTAGTAGACTAAGAAGTGTAACATTTTTGAAACTTATGTTGAACTACTATCTTTTGGTATAAATTAGCTATTAATTCTAGTATAAATATAAGGGTGTAACAAGTTGAGTATTATCAATGTGACCTGTTTAAAAATTTGTTTTGTTTGTTTTACGCCTTTGGGAGTTTAATGACCATGTCCCGGATATCCTTGGCATCATTCATAAAAAAGCCACGACCTTGACACGCGGGTGTAGGCTTCAGCCGACAGTGTGTCCATAATTATTAAGGTATACCCGCTGGTTTCCTGCCGCGGGTTTATATATGTGGTGTGTCTATTAATCTTAAACCCGGCACGAACTGGGTGACTAAACGCATAACAAACATGTAATTCTTTTACAAGTTTAAATTTGATTAATTATCCCAAGTTATAAAAAGTTTTGTGCCATGTGCATTCAAATCAATTTTTAAAACATTTTCAAAATGAGTCAGTTAAATTGTATTTACCAGTGAAAACTGACGTATTTTCCAAAAAGGCTAAGTGCAGGTACTAATCGGAATAGGCTGGCTACTCCTAGCATCAATAAAAAGTCTTGCAAGCTTAGATGCCTAAAGTCTGTTGAACAATGTTTCATTTATCTTTTGATCCGCCTGTGGATCCTTTACTTTCCGTTTGTAATACTTTGATATTACTTGATATCGGTTTGTAATATATTCATCTTTTGCTTCCGCTGTGCATTTAAATTGTGTTGTTTGACTATGACGATATCAACTACGTCACAATACTCCCCACTGGGCCCACCGGTAATACGTGGAAATATCAGGGTGTGACAGGTTGGTATCAGAGCCAACATTGAGTGAATTAAACACTAGCCTTTCGTGTTTAATCTCAATGACACAGTAGCACATTCCTTAACCTTCTGAGTCTAGACTTAACATAGGAATACTCCCATCTCTATTCGGAGAATTATTGTTTTCAATTCTATATTTTTTGATATGTCGCCAAGCAAAGAAGCCGTAATGGAAATTCTCCCCATTAGAAGCCTAGGAAAGGCCGAGCTTCGTACTGCGACTAGGATTAACGTGCAACCAAGGAGGAGACATTCAGAAACAAAATGAAGAAGAAACTCCTTTTGCTGTAGATCGTTTCCTTAGTAGTCCTTTCAAGGACATATTTATCTTTCAGTCCCTTCGAGGACAACATTATTCCTTAGAAGTCCCGTTTAGGGCAACCATGTACCTGTTTAAATTTTAATGGAACAGCTAGATTTAAAATAACGTTCCTATTATAAGATCTACCATTATTACAAAATGGCAAAATCTAAAAAGGGACAGGACCTAGCCATGTGTCATCTGAAGATAAGGCCAAGATGGTATCTCCATAATTAGATTCAGATCCATAATTAACATCTCAATTTAGGATTGATCCGTGTTTAATATTAAAGGAGAATCTTAGGGGTAAAACCTAGCCACGTGTCATTGTAGACATGGCCAAGACGGTAGAACCTGTCTAAAAGATTCCAAAAATTTTGTTAACATCTGTAAGTATGTTAGCATGTTGGGCAAATTGTGATGCAGTAAAAATCACACAGGCCATCTTTAAAAATTGGGTTAATGTAAATTCCCTGTAATTGTATAACCATCCCTTATGGATGAAGTGCCTACGGGCAATAATTAACGTCCTCTGGGACTAAAGAGTAAAGACAGTGGTAGCCTACAACTCCCTGTCAAGAAAAGGTAATGAACTTGGATTCGGACCCTAATACCTCGATTCTGTGAGAATCCTGGTTATAAATTAAACTTGTCTACGTGACTAGGCCTTTTGTGCCAATATTGAACTGTAATATAGGATTATAATAAAAATCCTGAATAAAATAAATATCATTCCTTTTCTGCCAGTATTATATTAAAAAGAGTCTCAAAGGGTATGACCTAGCTTGAATGTCATCAAGGACCTGGCTACGATGGTAAGACCTGTTTTAAGAGATTCAGATCCTTGTTAAACACCTGAAAACGTGTTAACACTCCTAACAATGGGTGATGCGATGAAATCACACTTTTCATCCTTATATTAGAAATCTTCCAAACCCCTCATGTAGCCTAAATGATCAGTAGGAATCATGGCTAATAATCGTCGAACATGATGTATATGTCAAAACATCCTTTTAAGATGTATGCCTACGGGCAAGGATGTATTCATGATAAAGATAGTTATTCATAACTTCCTGTCAAAAGGTAATGAATTATGAAATCTTCCGATCCAAATGAATCATTGATTATGTTTTAGATTGTCCTTGTAACAAGGCTTTGTGCCATCTAAAGAATCCTTTGAAACAAGCCTTTGTGCTGTATAAAATGTCTATACGACATTGACAGTTGTGACTTATATCCCCTGTCTAATAAGAAGGATTAGATTCTGTTTAAACGCCAAAGATGGTTTATTTAAAAACCTAGGCAAAACAAAATCGAATAAATCTTATACTATCTATTGGCCTATATGGTTTGTTCGCACCATGGCTATTTAATTACCAAGTTCGACAATTCCCTATATAATTAAATAAATTATTACTGCTTGGTTTGTAGCCTGCAAAGCTTCATCATGGCCGACTCCTCTGAAGCTCACAATCATCCCGTTGATCAGAATAAGGATGCAAGACTGAATTTAACAAGCACTGAGTTACAGGCTATGATAGATACAGCCGTAAACATCACCGTGGACCGTGCGTTAAAGGATCATAAGCGAAAGTGCGATGACACCCCAAATAAGGGTTATAAAAAGGGTAAGACCGGTTCAAACTATAGCCAGTTCAAGCCAAAGGAGGCAAAACCCGAATGTAAAACCTGCGGGAAAAAGCACTTCAGAAGATGTTTCTATGAGCAGACCAGGGGATGTGTCATCTGTAAAGAGGTGGATCACGAGACCCACGAATGCAAGGACTCGAAAGACAACCAGCGGTTAGGTAAAAAAGACTAGATGCAAAACCTATAGGAAGTACCACCTCGGGAAATGCAGATTTGAATCCCAGCCTTTACATTGTGGAATCTGCAAGTCCAAGGGGCATAAGACCTTGGATTGCAAGAAGTTGGGAGGCGCAACCTGCTATGGTTGCAATGAAATATGGCACATCAAAACTAATTTCCCAAATAAAACCAAGAAGCCTGGAGAGACTAAGAAGACCAATGCTGGAAACTCTCAAATGAATGCTCAAGAAGTTATTCAGGATGACAATGTCACAACATGTACTTTCTTTATCGATAACGCTCATGCTAGAGTATTACTTAATTCAGGTTCAGATAAGTCTTTCGTAGACAATGGATTTTGTAAATATTTAAATCTGCCTGTTAAAACTCTAAGCGTTAAGTATAAAGTAGGATTGGCCAATGGTACCTCAGAGACTGCTTCAGCAATATTAGATGGATGTTATATATCCATTAGGGACCATTCTTTTCCACTGTCCTTGTTTCCGTTAAAATAGGGGGACTCGATATAATAATAGGAATGAATTGGTCGTCCTGTATCCAAGCCCATATTGTGGGTAATAAGAAGCAAGTAGTTAACAAGACTCCTTATGGTGAGCCTTTGACAATTCAAGGAGACACTTGGTATGGATTGCCATGTATCTGCTAAATTTGGTAATTAATACCAAAGCTTCGAGTATGGAAACTCAGAAAAGGCAAACAGCAGACGCAATGCTAGAAAGGTGGCAAATGTTAATGGTACATCAAATGTGAACCTCAATGTTAATGGAGTTAATCTCCAAATCGGTAATTAACGCAGCTGTCGGAAAGGCTATGAGAAAAGTCATAAAAAGGTTCAAGAAGTTGAATGCTGTTTGCTCTAAAACACATGTCGCTGCTCATGAGAAGAACTTTATTCGTACTTCAAATACGAAGAATAAACCCAACAAAAGCATATATGGCAAGGAGCCCCATTCCTTTTAGGATGTACTTAAAAGTACTTCGTCTCTTGGAAGTCAAGAGACTTCAATAGTAAAAAGGGGCCATCAATTGCAGGAAATTGTTGGGCGAAGTAGAAACCATTAGGTGTGTCAGCGGTTACGCTGTAGGATCGTTAGACGACCTGACGAGTCTATCAGAAGGGTACTCAGACAGAATCAGAGGCGGAATTCATTGATTCTGTTTTCATTTAGCTTGATTTCACTAATTTGTCTCTGTTTATTGCACTTGATAACAATTTACAAGCTCTGGAGACGATTCGGCAGGGCTTCACCGTTACACAATCTTCTGTTCTATAGATCCGCTTGAATGACCTTCCTATTTATAGGAGACATTGGTTCGCTTATACGGACATGTACATATAAGCGGACCTACATCACTGACATATAAGCGGAACTATCCTAATGACACATAAGCGAAATGTAACAATTGTGCTTGTAATCATTGTAAACAGTTCACTTATCAATAAAATAATGTAATTTGATCCCAATGTTTGTTTCATTGTGTTTTACATTTTTCATGTTTTGACTTTTATTCAATTCCAAACTCTACATCGCTTTCTGGAGAGTTATACGCTAACTAGTGCGTAAACGTACTTAGTTTAATGCGATAAATACTCCGGAACATCAACATATACTCAACATACCTTAAATAACCTTTACATAACTTAGAAATAAGTTTTGAAGGCTTTGGTATAGCGAAAACAAGTTAATTCGCTTACAGGGACTAAACTTGACAAACTGCGAAAGTATGCCAATTTGAACTGTAACGAACATTCCGGAACATGTCCATAAGTTAAACATACCATAAATATCCTTTACATAGCTTAGAAATAGGCTTTGAGAGGTTTGGTATGCTAAAACAAACTTTTGGATCATTCAGGGACTAAAAGTGTCAAAAAGTGCATAAGTTTGCACTTTCGCGCATAACTTATGTTCTGAATACATCCGGACATCCAAAAATTTATGTAAGCATCCTTATATTATGTCTTAGTGTTTGGCATGAGAAAAATCCATTCGTCGCGTCATTTGGATCGTCTTTCGCGCTTATGCGCATTCCGTCGTAATTAAGCGAACATCGCGATCGTACGGCCAAACGAACCGACATCCGACATATTTTTGGGCATGTTTCATGTCCACAATGTTTAGGCATCATTTTAGGGCCTTAAAGATGGCTTTACAGGTCTTAGAAGGGCTGGAAATGGCTTAAACACGCAACAGGGACCAAATGTGTAAATTCTGCAAGTGGTGCAGATCAGAGAGGGCCAGGCGGCCCGCGTGAGTTTTGCCCAAATGTGAGGCGGGCCGCGTGGGGATGTCTGACAGAAAGATCTTTGCATTTAATGCAGAATCTGGCCTTTTGTTCGATCAAGGGGCAATGCCTTTTCACCCAATGAAGAGCCAAGAGTCAAGTTCACTGAACTTATCCACTGGACACATGTACGCACGTGATCAAGGCTCGATATTCGATAAAACGATCCTAACGGTTCAACTTTTCCTATAAATACCCCCCCCTTTTTGTGTAAAAACCCACAAGAATCAGATCTAAAGCTCTAAGTTGGAACCATTGTTTCATACCTGAGCTATTTGATCTAGATTAGCACTCGGGGACCCTCCGTAAGTCTTCTTTCGCTCTTTTATTCGCTTTTCGAGTCCGAAAGTCAACGTTTTGTTGACTTTCTGCATTGACCAGCTTATGGTCGATGCGAAGTTCATGGAACTTCATAACGTGAGCGTGATCACGATGGTTATGGTCCGTAGTGACCATACCTACTGATTACCCCATTATCTAGGCTCAGTGACGAGTCGTAGTTTCGGCCAAAATGCGCATTCTTGCGTATTTTGTAACCAAACTACTCGTGAGCATCAAAGCCGTTTGTTTTGATGCCAAACCTGTTTTCTAAACTTAGTTAAGCATGTTCTAACATGCTTAGCTCGTCACGTTTAGTATAGTGCTTATATAGGGTCGTAAGGTAACCGATCTAAACCATCGCTTATACTTTCGAACCCGACCCATTTGGTCGATCTTTAGGATCCGACCAAACATATTAGGTGACCATAGCTATAACCTTCCGAGGTTATACCTTGTGGTCGCAATGTTAGGCGTTCCATACGCGTTCTACGCGAATGACGCGTTAGGGTGGCATAAGCTACCTCAACGGGTCGTGATGGACCGTAAGCACTTAGGTTAAGTTTCATTTTAGTATGTAGGCTTTGTTAAACCATATTACACGAGTCTCCATACTCGTTTGGTTTTCGAACCCGCGTACTGTCCGATCCTTCCGATTTGGTCCGGTATATTAACATAAGCTACCTATTAGGTACCGTTGGTATTCCGTGATCTTTAGCATTATCTGGTTATTATACAAGGAACTCAAAGCAATCTCAGGTGAGTACATAGAACCCCTCTTTTACTGTTTTCCAAACTGTTTTGGGGTGAAACACATGTGGCTATCTGTTACTTTCATGCTTTCCATGTTTTCACATCATATGCCTGCTATGTTGTTAGTACATTATAGTACACGATTTCATTACATTTCATGTTATGTATGCCCATTGTGTGCGTACTTAGTACATTTGATTTACATTACATTTCTGTTGCATATGTTTACTCAGCATATGGACACATTGATTTACATGAACATTTCTGTCGCATATGTTTACTTAACATATGGACACATTGATTTACATGAACATTTCTGTTGCATATGTTTACTCAGCATATGGACACATTGATTTACATGAACATTTCAGTTGCATATGTTTACTCAGCATATGGACACATTGATTTACATGAACATTTCTGCTTCGTATGTTTACTTAGCATACTTAGTACAATTGTTTACATCACATGCCTTCATTTTGTTATGACATTTGGTTTGTTTAAACATGGGACAATACATTCATTAACATTAGCTACGCCGTTCGTTAGTAGGTAGTGGTACCATAGGAATTGACAACTCCCATTCCTGAAGTCCTGGGTTTGATAGGACTGGAAGGAATGACCGAATTCGATATACATAACTTAGATAAACCTTTAATTTGTTTAAGGGTTTATCACCGCAGTCTCAAGGCTTGGATGTATGCATAGTTTACAATACCGCATAAATGTTAATATCAATAGAGCATGCATTTTCCGCAGAACATAACGTTGATTTAAACCACATTTTACTTCAACGACTTGTTTTGTGCATATGGTTTAAGTTGATACATTTCGCTTACCATACATGATACATTTTGGGATGCACATTACATGATTTACATTGAACATAAACACGTCGACATTGACATACACATTTGGTGGTTTACATTTGAACATAAACATTTGACATGGTTTACAATAACACTTGACATTTGGTTTACACATGAACAATTTACATGGTGGATTGGTTTGGGTAAATGATTTAAGTAACGTGGCGTATGTAATATGATACAAACATGGTGGATACGCCGCTGGTACTTCCTATATATAAATGTTTGTATAATGTTACATATCGTGGCGTTATCTAAGTCATTTCAGTTTAGACACATTACATTTTACATAAATAACATATTCTTCACAAGACATTATTTTCACAAACAACTTATCTTATTCAACTCATTTTACTTGGTTATTCATTTAACCTTGCACTTATCTATACATATCGTTTGATGTTATCGTTTTTCAAATGGTTTACAAAGCAAAACAAATTACAAGGTTCATGACTGACTGTTATTAAACATTTCTTTAAGCTCAAGTCATGAATCCCATTTTCACAAAAACTATGTATCTCACAGGCATTTTTATGCTGACGTACCTACTTTCACATGTGTTTTCAGGAGCTATTCCATAGGATGATGATCATGACACTAGGGCGGACCTGTGCCTTACAGACTAAAAACGAAGCTAGACTAGTTTAATCATGTTATAAACTTTGTATTTTCCTGTTTTGAAACAATGGAACACTCTTGTCAATAAATAAAATGTAACTTTAATTACCATGGTTGTATAACAATTAATTCTGTCCACGACACTCCCCGGCGTTTCCGCCGCGGTTGCATGTTACACGCGGCCGGGGTGTGACAGAAGAGTTGGTATCAGAGCCATTGGTTATAGGGAATTAGGTTATTAGTAATGCTTTGACCTAGACTATAACTTTCTAGGACCCTAACACAAGTTATCTTGTGTTTAGAGTTTAAAACATGCACATCACCTATCCTTAGGTGATAACCACAACGGGAACTTCGGTTCCGAATCCGCTTCGAAAATTAATCATCTGTTCTAGGATGATTGATTACTAGGTTTTGAACCCTCTATTATAAGGTTTTGAACCCTCTGTTATATGGTTTTGAACCTCTTTGGATTTCAAAAATCCCGTCAAAGTTTTGGGTTAATAGTGTGAACACGTGCGAACTGGAAGAGTGAATGCCTGTACCCTGGGTTTTCTGTCTAAGGCTAGAGTGTTCGTACAAATCCACATAATCGGACCAGTCACTCTTACCTGGGTACTCTTGGGGTGAGTGTTCACTTATAGGCGAGCATGTCTTCGCGATACACTAATCCTGACCCATTTACTTTGACTAGACATTTCATGTCGCTTATTTGCTTTGCGATGCATAAACGTCATCTTTGCTTTTGATTGATTTTGCTTCATCTCATCCTCTTCATCCAATCATCTCACTCGTTTCATTTCATGTTTTTCTCTTCTAGAATGCCTCCTCGACGCGACAACCAGATAGCTACTGCCGAGCTGGCGGAGATTATTGCGCAACAGATGGCTGCTCAATTTCCGAATCTCTTTGCTCAATGGAACGAGGCCAACAACAACAACAATGGTACATGCAAATACAAGGATTTTAGCTCGGCTAAGCCACTCAAGTTTAGTGGTTCTGAAGGAGCAACTGGGCTTCTTCAGTGGTTCGAAAGCATCGAGAACACTTTCCGTCATGTGCAGTGTCCGGATAATCGCAAGGTCGAGTTTTCTTCGAGCGTGTTTCAGAAGAGGGCTCTTACATGGTGGAATGGGGTTATGAGAGATCAAGGTGCAGAAGTTGCTCTAGCTCAAACATGGGCTGAACTGAGAGCTCTTATGATGAGGGAGTTTTGTCCTCGTCATGAGCAACGAGCGTTGGAGAAAGAGTTTGATGTTTTGAAGCAAGATAGTGGCGAGCACAGGGCTTATACAGATAGGTTTGAGGAGTTGAGTCTCCTTTGCCCGACTATGGTTACCCCACTCGATAAGGCCATCGAAAGGTACATCGACGGCCTACCTGACTCAGTACAAGACATTCTCACTGGTAGCAACCCTACCACACTCCGTCAGGCAATCGAGTTATCAGCGACATTGACTGAGTCGCAGATCCGAAAGAATAAACTACACAGGAAGGGTGACAAGGGCAAGAAGCAGTCGGCTGACAAGGAGGATAGTAAGAAAGGTCAGAACAAGAAGGGAAAGGACTCTGGTTCCTCAAGGGGGTCAAGGAAGCGTAAGGCTTCCCAAAACTATGCTGTCACTGCCCAAGCAAACCAGGCAGCTCCCAACCAGCCTCCAGCAAAGAAACCCTACTCAGGAAGTGCACCTTTGTGCAATCGATGCAACAGTCACCACCAGCCACAATATCAGTGCCGTTTCTGTACTAACTGTGTGAAATCGGGTCATCTTGCCGATGTTTGTCGGTTTGTTCAGAATCACGCAGTCCAGAACCCTGCTCAACAGGTTGCTCAACAACAGGGTCAGGCTGCACGACCAAACTACCCACCAGGTGCATGTTATAATTGTGGGGATCTGACCCACTACAGAAATCGGTGTCCAAGACTAGTCAACCAGAACCAGAATGCAAACCAGAATCCGGCACCGGCTCGAGGTCGAGTCTTCAACATGAATGCACAAGAAGCACAAGCAGACAACGAGGTGGTGAACGGTACGTTCTTTATTAATAATCAGCCAGCATCTGTTCTTTTTGATTCGGGTGCCGACAAGAGCTTTGTGTCATTGTCTTTTGAGACAATGCTTCGCGTGTCTAGAACAAAACTAGGTAAACCTTTGACAGTAGAGGTTGCCAGTGGTGAACCCATTGTTCTTAATTCTGTTCTACGCAACTGCCAGTTGAATCTTAACGACCATATTTTTCCTATTGACCTCACGCCAATGCAACTTGGAAGCTTCGACGTTATAGTGGGAATGGATTGGTTATCCAAGCATCACGCAGAGATAGTTTGTTCTGAGAAGATTGTTCGTGTGCCGCTGTCTACAGGCGAGATCCTACAGGTTCGTGGTGAGAAGCCTGCCGGTGGTCTCAAACTCATGTCTTGTTTTAAGGCACGGAAGTATCTACGAAAGCACTATGTGGCTTTCTTAGCACATGTTACAGCAGATAAAGGCAAGGGTAAGTCTATTTCAGATATTCCTGTCGTTCGGGATTATTCCGAAGTATTCCCTGAAGACTTACCTGGTCTACCTCCAGCACGCCAAGTCGAGTTCCGTATTGATCTCGTACCTGGTGCAAATCCCGTTGCCAGAGCTCCATACCGTCTTGCACCGTCAGAGATGCAAGAATTATCTAAACAGCTGCAGGAACTCTCCGACAAAGGTTTTATCCGTCCTAGCTTTTCACCCTGGGGTGCTCCCGTTCTCTTTGTAAAGAAGAAGGATGGATCTTTTAGGATGTGTATCGATTATCGTGAGCTTAACAAGCTTACCATCAAAAATCGATATCCCCTACCTCGCATTGATGATCTCTTCGATCAATTACAAGGCGCATCTTACTTTTCAAAGATTGATCTACGATCTGGATATCATCAGCTTCGTGTACATGAAGAAGACATTCCCAAGACAGCGTTCCGTACTCGTTATGGACATTACGAGTTCACAGTCATGCCATTTGGTTTGACTAATGCTCCTGCTGTTTTCATGGACTTAATGAATAGGGTCTGCAAGCCTTATTTAGATATGTTCATCATAGTTTTCATTGATGACATTTTGATATATTCTAAGACGCGAGCTGATCATGAGCAACATCTCCGTCTTACTTTGGAACTCCTAAAGAAAGAACAACTTTTCGCCAAATTCTCCAAGTGTGAATTCTGGCTTAAAGAGGTTCAATTCTTAGGACATATTGTCAACGAACAAGGTATTCATGTAGATCCCTCCAAGATCAGTGCGATTAGGGATTGGGATACGCCTACTACTCCTACTGAAGTTCGTTCTTTTCTTGGCCTAGCGGGTTATTACCGCCGCTTCATTGAAAACTACTCAAAGATTGCAGTTCCTCTAACTGCTCTAACTCAGAAGAACAAGCCATTTGATTGGGGAGTCAAACAAGAGGAAGCGTTTCAGACCTTGAAACAAAAGCTTTGCGACGCACCTGTCCTAACATTGCCTGAGGGCAATGATGATTTCGTCGTTTATTGTGACGCATCTAAATTAGGTCTCGGCTGCGTCCTAATGCAAAGAAACAAAGTCATAGCATACGCATCAAGGCAGTTGAAGATACATGAGAGGAACTACACCACTCATGATCTTGAGTTGGGTGCAGTTGTCTTCGCTCTCAAAATTTGGAGACACTACTTGTACGGTACAAAATGTGTGGTTTTCACGAACCACAAAAGTCTTCAGCATATCTTCAATCAAAAAGAGCTCAACATGAGACAACGACGTTGGGTTGAACTTCTAAACGACTACGACTGCGAGATTCGCTACCATCCTGGTAAGGCGAATGTCGTAGCCGATGCATTGAGTCGCAAGGAACGTACTAAGCTTCATTGTGTACGTGTCCAATCTGTTATTCAAACCGATATCCAAGCCCGTATTTCTCAGGCTCAACAAGCTTGTGTTTCACAAGGTTTAATGGATAAGGAATTTCCTTATCACATAACTCCTGCTCTAGAATTAAAAGACAATGGATCGTACTATTTCATGGACCGTTTGTGGGTCCCAAGCCAAGATGACCTTCGTACCTTGCTTATGGATGAAGCCCATAAGTCTCGTTATTCCATTCATCCTGGCTCAGATAAGATGTATAAGGATCTTCGTATTCAGTATTGGTGGCCTGGTATGAAGAAAGACATTGCCTTATACGTATCAAAATGCCTTACTTGTCTTAAGGTTAAGGCTGAACATCAGCGTCCTTCGG
>NW_023395596.1:0-26435 GCF_002127325.2 Helianthus annuus | reverse complement strand
GTAGCCATATCCAAGTTGGGAATGTCCAAGGATTCTTTACTAAATTTAGTTATATAATCCCTTAATGATTCATTATGATTTTGAGTTATCCTGTACAAATCACTAGTTAATCTTTCAAATTTTCTACTACAAGAGAATTGGTTATTGAATAAATTAACTAAATTAGCAAATGAAGTAATAGAGTAAGGGGGAAGACTTAGCAGCCATTTAAGAGCTGATCCAGTAAGAGTGGATCCAAATCCTTTACATAGGCATGCTTCCTTCAACTTTTCTGGGATAGGATTGATCTCCATCCTCTCCCTGTATTGTGCTATGTGCTCCTCTGGATCCGTTGTACCATCATACAGCTTCATAGTAGGGATATGGAACCTTTTGGGTACCTCTGCATCACAAATTGGCGGTGCAAAGCGAGATACCTTATGGCTTCCATCTGCAATCTCTGGGATAGGCTTGACTACCCCTGGAACACTTGAGATCATATCTTTTAGTTTCTGCAATTCCCTGGCCATAGCATGATTGACACTTGTATCCTGCATGAATCCATGGTTAGTGGTAAGATGATTATTTAAAGTGTTACCTCCCATTGAGTTCAAGTTAGTGAATCCATATTGCTGGGATTCTGGGATAACGGAGGGACCAGTGGAAGCAATGGTCTGCATTGGAATGAAGTCCCCTTGATGGACATCTAGACTTCCTGTTGCAAACTTTTTAGGGATCCTGGCATCTGGAAGGGTCCTGGTATTTGGAAGGATCCTGGTATCTGGGATGATCCTGGAACGAAGGAGGATCCTTGAACCTGGGATGATCCTGGAACGAAGGAGGATCCTTGACCCTGGGATGATCCTGGAATAAAGTAGGATCCTTGAAACTGTTGTGCTCCCGGATAGGCTCCCGAATTCATGAAGGATCCCATATGCTGGGGATAGGATCCTGCCGGCTGAAAGTGTGAGCCTGATGCCTGATTCATTGCTGTCGATCCGAGGTGCAATCCTGTTGATTCTCCCATAATTTGCACGTCTGGAATTCCCGATGGCTGAGAAGTGATCATTGGAGTATCAAATCTCAAGGATTTGGGCATCAGTGGGGAATGATCCTCTGCCGTTTTCTTTTGTCTTTTGAGATCTCCAATTTCCCTGAGGATCCTTTCATTAGTTTCATCCTGCCGCTGCATACGATCCTTCATCTGCAAAATCAAAGTAAATACGTCACTAGTACTGGGAATATAAGAATTCATAGCAGAAGGAGATGGAGTTTTAGAGTTAGTAGGAGTTTGTCTCTTCTCAGCATTCTTCTGGGATCCTGCCGGTGGAGGAGGCAGAGTGTTCTGAGACGAGGTGACTGCAGACATTGCCGTGGACATGTTTTTCAATGATGAAGCCATGTAATTCTTTGAAATGATTTCGAACAGAAAGTTTTCCTATGAATGAAGCACCAATTGCCCCACGGTGGGCGCCAAATTGTTTTGGTCAAAAATCACACAAGGATAATGCAACCAAACTTTATGTAAATGGGGTATGATGCTTGGTTTGTAGAAAAAGTAAAAGATCACTTCAATGTGAAATATGCAAAGACACAATGATTTATACGAGGAAAAAGCCCTTGATCAATGTATGATCTCCGGCATAAAAAACCTCGGGTGATGGCAACTACCGATCACCAAACTTCAATATAAGAAAAATAGTTACAACTTTGGATGATAATGAGCTGAGTACAAGGATCACTATAGTTTCAAGTGTCTAAGCGTGTGAGAGTTGTGTTGTGTGTTCTTCCGAATGAGGAAGAGTGTTATATATACAAGTGTAGGTGACCTATTTTAGGTAAAAAGACTAATAATCAGCTCATTACCCCTTTAGAAATAAAAGTAAATCTAGCCTAAATTATCGCCCTTAAATCATGCCGAGTTTCCATATCCTTCACAACGTCCATCTCCGATTAAGCACATGCTATAGTTGTAAAGACGTGTCCTTTAATTGTGATGCTAAGAGCGGATCCTGCTAGTCATTCCTGCAAAACAACATTAAATTCAACGAAAGCAACTGTTAGCATGAGGATCCTATGATGGTCCGTGATCCTGATCCTGGAACTCTGCTGAGGATCACTATCTGCCAAAGAAACAAGGATCACTGGTTAGGATCACATGTGAGGATCATGTATTGTAAAAATCCAGCCCTAACAAGTTTCATGTTGTACCTGTCAAGGATATCGAATGCTTCCTCCAAGTCTCTTAGGTGATCCTCAGCTTTTATGGACTTTACCACCATATCATCTATGTAAACCTCCATAGTTTGTCCAATTTGATCCTTGAACATCATATTCACCAGCCTTTGATATGTTGCACCTGCATTCCTTAATCCAAACGGCATAGCAATATAACAATATATACCGGTTGGAGTCATAAAAGCCGTATCCTCTTGATCAGATGGTTCCATCTGAATTTGTTGAAATTCAGATGAAGCATCCATAAAAGTCAACAGTTCATGACCCGCCGTTGCATCCACCATGGAGTCACTGTGGGGTAATGGGAAAGGATCCTTGGGACATGCCTTATTTAAATCTGTAAAATCGACACATACCCTCCACTTTCAATTTTTCTTTTGAACAACAACCACATTGGCCAACCATCTTGGATACTTGACCTCTCTAATCATACCTGCCCGGAGCAATTTCTCTACCTCTTCCTGGATAATGGTATTTCTTTCCGGTGCAAACTTCCTCCTTTTTTGATGGATCGGTTTGACTGACCTGTCAATGCCAAGTTTATGAGTTATAATATCCTTAGATATACCTGTCATATCCTCATGCTTCCATGCAAAAGTAGTCTTTCTTCTTTTGAGGAAGGATACAAAATCTTCTTTCATTTTGCCAAGGATCCCTGATCCGATATAGATTTTGGATTCAGGATCATCAGGATCCATGAGGATTTCTACCACATCCTGCTCTCTTGAACCCAATGGGAGGTAACACTTTTAATAATTCTCTTACCACTAACCATGGATTCATGCAGGATACAGGTATCAACCATGCTATGGCCAGAGAGTTGCAAAAATTGAAGGATATGATATCAAGTGTTCCAGGAGTGGTCAAACCTATCCCGGAGATTGCAGATGGAAGCCATAAGATATCTCATTTTGCACCACCAATTTGTGATGTTGAGATACCCAAAAGGTTCCATGTGCCAATCATGAAGCTGTATGATGGTTCGACGGATCCTGAGGAGCACATAACACAATACCGAGAGAGGATGGAGATCAATCCAATTCCAGAAAGGTTAAAGGAAGCATGCCTATGCAAGGGATTTGGATCCACTCTTACTGGATCAGCTCTCAAATGGCTGCTAAGTCTTCCCCCTTACTCTATTACCTCATTTGCTAATCTAGTTAACTTATTCAATAATCAGTTTTCTTGTAGTAGAAAATTTGAGCGATTAACTAGTGATCTATATAGGATAACCCAGGGTCATAATGAATCATTAAGGGATTACATAACCAAATTTAGTAAAGAATCCTTAGACATTCCCAACTTGGATATAGCCACGGCTGTTGAGGCCTTCAAAATGGGATTGCTTAGGGATTCATTGTTCTATGATGATCTTGTTATGACACCGTGCAGGAACCTAGATGAGGTAAGAACCCTGGCACTCAGGTTTATCCGGCTAGAGGATGACAAAAGGATCCAGGAGAGATTAGCAGGATCCTCAAAACAAGAGAAGCAAGGATCCTCGTTCAAGAACAACAAATTCAAATCCTATAACAGATCCGATAACCAGAACGTGCATGCTGTTGATCAAGAAGATGATGATGAGGATTATCCTCCAATTTCTGAATATTGTTTTTCCATCGAAATCAAGGGAGCAATAGCAATCAAAGTATCCTCCAAGGGATATCTTGGAGGCAAGAGAGCAGGATGTGGTAGAAATCCTCATGGATCCTGATGATCCTGAATCCAAAATCTATATCGGATCAGGGATCCTTGGCAAAATGAAAGAAGATTTTGTATCCTTCCTCAAAAGAAGAAAGACTACTTTTGCATGGAAGCATGAGGATATGACAGGTATATCTAAGGATATTATAACTCATAAACTTGGCATTGACAGGTCATCCAAACCGATCCATCAAAAAAGGAGGAAGTTTGCACCGGAAAGAAATACCATTATCCAGGAAGAGGTAGAGAAATTGCTCCAGGCATGTATGATTAGAGAGGTCAAGTATCCAACATGGTTGGCCAATGTGGTTGCTGTTCAAAAGAAAAATGGAAAGTGGAGGGTATGTGTCGATTTTACAGATTTAAATAAGGCATGTCCCAAGGATCCTTTCCCATTACCCCACATTGACTCCATGGTGGATGCAACGGCGGGTCATGAACTGTTGACTTTTATGGATGCTTCATCTGGATTTCAACAAATTCAGATGGAACCATCTGATCAAGAGGATACGGCTTTTATGACTCCAACCGGTATATATTGTTATATTGCTATGCCGTTTGGATTAAGGAATCTAGGTGCAACATATCAAAGGCTGGTGAATATGATGTTCAAGGATCAAATTGGACAAACTATGGAGGTTTACATAGATGATATGGTGGTAAAGTCCATAAAAGCTGAGGATCACCTAAGAGACTTGGAGAAAGCATTCGATATCCTTGACAGATACAACATGAAACTTAATCCTTCGAAATGTCACTTTGGTGTTAAAGCAGGTAAGTTCTTAGGATACATGGTGACCAAGAGAGGCATTGAAGCTAGCCCGGAACAAATCAAAGCCTTAGTGAATATCAAATCTCCTGCCAATGCTAAGGATGTCCAAAGACTAACAGGCAGGATAGCAGCTTTGAACAGATTTATATCTAAATCCTCCGAAAAGTGCAAAGAATTCTATGATATCCTAAGGAAGAACAAGAAATTTGAGTGGACTGAGAAGCATGAAAATGCCCTAAGAGCTCTCAAAGATTACCTATCCTCAGCCCCAGCCTTGATGAAACCAGAGAAAGGAGATGTGTTATCCTTATATCTTGCAGTATCCTCAAAAGCAGTAAGTGCAGTCCTTGTTAAGGATCATGAAGGTACACAACATCCTGTCTATTATGTAAGTAAGAGTTTACTTGATGCCGAATCCAGGTATTCACACCTTGAAAAGCTTATTCTTGCATTAATTATGGCATCCACTAAGCTGAGACATTATTTTGAAACACATGTTATCGTTGTTAAAACTAATTTTCCAATTAAGAATGTCCTCAAGAAACCAGAGATGTCAGGAAGGATGGCTAAGTGGGCAGTGAAGCTTAGTGCCTATGATATAAGATATGAGCCCAGGACAGCCATCAAATCCCAAGCATTGGCCGACTTTGTGGCTGATTTAAGTAGTGATTTACAAAAAGAAGCTGAGTTAGAAGTCCAACAACTAGAAGAGACCAAGGATCCTTGGATACTCTATACTGATGGATCCTCAAACGTTAAAGGCACAGGGCTTGGTATACTACTAAAATCGCCACAAGGGGACATAATACCCCACTCCATAGCTTGTGAGTTCCAAACCACTAACAATGAGGCTGAATATGAAGCCTTGATTGTTGGTTTACAAATTGCTAAGCATATGGGGATCAGGATCATCTTTGAAGATCCCGGAGGATATAAGCATTCCCATTATCCATATCTTTACTCCTGCTATCGAGGATCATGTGGCCATGGAAATAGGGGAGGATTCTGCAATTATCCCTAGTGAGGATACTCAATCTTATCCAGGATCAGGATCATGGATCTCACCAATCATGAGATACTTACAACACGGCGAGGATTCATATGGGAGAAAATCCTAGGGCTTTCAAAATTAAGGTATCTCAATTCACAATCTTAAATAATATATTGTATAAGCGATCTCTTGCAGGACCATATTTAAGATGCATCGAGGATCCTGAAGTCCAAGAAGTTTTAAAAGACTTCCATGAAGGAGACTGTGGAAACCACACTGGGGGCAGGGCATTGTTCTCAAGGATCTTAAGGACAGGATACTACTGGCCAACCATGAAAAGGGATGCTGTGGAGTATGCTAAAAAGTGTGATCCTTGTCAGAGACACAGCAATATCCTTCATCAGCCGGCTGAATTTCTACATCCTATATCCTCCTCTTGGCCATTTATGAGGTGGGGGATGGATATAGTTGGTAAACTCCCTAAAGCACCTGGTGGGAAAGTGTTCATGCTTGCTATGACTGATTACTTCTCCAAGTGGATAGAGGCTGAAGCTTTTGCCCAAGTCAGAGAAAAGGAAGTGATATCCTTCATTAAAAGAAATATTATAACTAGATTTGGTATTCCTTCTGAAATTATATGTGATAATGGTACCCAATTTATTGGGGGCAGAACCACTAACTTTTGTGACAGCTGGGGGATTAAGATGATAACATCAACACCAGTCCACGCACAAGCTAATGGTCAAGCAGAATCATCCAACAAGATCATCATCAACAATTTGAAGAAGAAACTTGGATCCAAGAAAGGGAAATGGGCAGAAGAATTACCTTATGTGCTTTGGGCTGATAGGACAACCCCTAAGAATGCTATTGGTCAAACACCATTCTCTTTGGTATTTGGGGCGGAATCAGTGATCCCAACAGAAATGGTAGTTCCAACTGCTAGAACAAGTACCCGTGATCCTGAGGAAAATGATGTGAACTTGGCTCAAGACCTGGATACTATTGAGGAAATCAGGGATCTGGCTAGGATAAGGATGGCTAGTTATCAACAAAGAATGGTTGGTGCTTACAACAAAAATGTTAGGATCAGGAAGTTTCAAGTTGGAGATATGGTATTGAGGAAAGCATTTCAGAATACCACCAATCATGCTGATGGAAAATTGGCACCAAAATCGGAAGGCCCTTATTTGATTGAAGCTGAAGCAGGAAAGGGGGCATATAGATTGCTGACCATGGAAGGTGATTTGTTACCAAGAGCTTGGAATGCTGTCCATTTGAAGAAATATTTCATGTGAGTAGGATCCTCCTGGCACGTATGATCCTTACATTAGGGGTATCCTTGAAGGATCCTTAAAGCATCAATGGTCCTTACTCCGGTAATGTCCTAATCTTGAACTATTTCATTTACTTATTTTCTCATACAAGGATAAGGATCATGTGTCCTTTATCCTTCTCTCACAAGATTCTGAGTTTTGAAAGTTCAGGTATCCTTAGCATAATGTTGATTATCTACAGAAGCAATCCAGATCCTTGGGTTTAACCCCAGTTATTTGGGCTTGACCCCAGTTTCGCCTGTAGCGCACGATGATCCTGGTATAGTTCAAGGAATTGGGACCAGTACTCGCTTTAGGGGCTAATAATTCCATTGTACAGGCTATACCTAGGATCCTACATACAATGGTAGACGTACCATACATCCGTTCCTAAGGTTTCTAACGTTTTCACGTTAGCTAAGGTTTTGGCATCATCATGTCACTAAGTTTGGATAGTCGCCAGTTAAGGCCATACTCCAGTTTACACACGATCCTTGGGCTTGTCCCCAGTTATCCTTGGGCTTGTCCCCAGTTGCTAACTCTTATCTTATATTGGCTTAGTCCCAAGTTATGCTCTATTTCAGGTCTTTGAAGTTAAACAACTAAGGATCCTTGATCCTTATTTCTCTCTAAGGTTTATCTTATAGTTATCCTGATTATGGTTAGGATCCTAACTTGGATCCTCAGGTATGATCCTTAATTGTTTTTAATTCTGTTCTTTTTTTCTTTGAGTAACCCTTGAAATTTGACAACTAATCTTGTAATCCTTAAAATGTATACTACCTTTTGGGATTTTTCAACTACAGGATATTTGATCAAGGATCATATCCAAAATGTTTTCAGTCTGACTTATTCAAAATTGCTTATTTAATAAATGCGCATCAAGACAATTGAAAATTAAAGGAACTAAAAGGATAACAACACAAGATAAGAGACAAAAGATTAAGGTTTTATTTATTAACAAAAAGACTAACCCTTAAAGGTTGTCAAAATTACCTACCCCAAGCATCTACCAGCAATACGTGGCCCGTCCGCTGGGGTAGGTAAAGGGTGTCCATGATAATAGGTTTGAAGTTGTGCAGGAATGTAAAGGCGGCAGGATCACAATGGTTTCATCCCCCAAACAGAGGATCCCTCCACCATTTGCAATCCTGCCTATTGTCTGAAGGATCCTTGATCCTTAAACCTAAAGCTATTGTTCAAGAGTACAGACCATCATTGTTCAACAAAACAACCACTAAACAAAAAAAAATTGGGCTCCGGTTATGTCTAGAAGTTTCCTTCATCGCCCAATCCTGCAGCTTAAACCTTCGCTGCATCTTCACCACTAGCTCCACTTGCCTCACCACCCTGATCCTTGCCACTGCCTCCGGCCTCAATTGTCAGGGTCTCCTCAGCCTCTTCTTCATCCTCCAGTTCAGCCAGCCTTGCCTTCCAGCCCTCCACATCCCAGGTGCTTTTGTCAAAAGCAGGATCCTGAGCTTCCAAGGCCATTTGCAGCTGGGTCTTGTACATTGCTATGGCGGCGGAGACCTTGGCATCCTCGGTGATCTCGTGCCTCTCATAGTCAAAGTTGATCAGCATCTTGGCAGCCTCATTTCTGGCGTTCTGGAGATCCTTCTGAAGATCAGCTATCTTGAGGTCCTTCAGCACGGCAACCTGTTGAAGATCAGCAATCTTGCTATCCTGATCCTCAACGTGGCCAACATAGGTCTCGATCTCAGCAAATTTCTGCAAGGAAGACAAAGGATAATGTCAGAGCCAAATGATCCTCAAACGAGCAGGATATACAAGCAGGGACAATGATCCTTACCTCATTGAAGTAGTCCAGGAATTGTTGGCGGATCAAGGGGAGGCCTTGCAGATCCTCAGCTTCGGAGGCCTTTCTCTTCTTGCCTCCCTTTCCTCTGAGGGGTGCCTTGGGGATTGAAGCAGTTGGGCTAGCAGGAGTCTTCTTCTTTGAGGATCTGACATTGGTGAGATCGGTGATGCTGAACTTTGAAGCAGACTTGGTGGATTTTCCAGCACCTACACAACCAAAACAAGATAAGTATCTTAATTTTACTTGAATTTCATTATTTAATTGAATCTTTAAACAAGGGTACTTACTTGACATCATGACAGAACCAGAGGATACTTCCTGAGAATCTTGGGTGGTAGTCTTGAAAGTTCTTGTTTCAGGGTCAAGTCTCTTGAAGGCAGAGAGTCTCTCTTTAGATGGAGTCAATCTGAGGTGTGAAACGGAGATAACTGCACAACAAGAAAGCAAAACAATATCAGTGATCCTCATATTATAAAGTTCTCTGGTGATCCTTCTCAGGATCCTCCATCCTACCATGGGTAGCCCACTTCTTGGGTAGATCCTTCCCGTCAAGGATAGAATCTCTCCTGACAAAAAAGAAACGCCGTTTCCAGTTAGTATCATTCTTGGTGGCTTTGATGATCGGATGCTCCTCCCCAGGTTTTCGTTTGAACAGATAGCGATGGGAACCAAAGGTGGTAAGATCATACAGTTCTCCCAACTCAGCCATGCCTAAATCTATCCCCTCCTGCTCGATGATCCTTTCAAGGGTATACAAAACCCTCCAGATCATCGGCATGGCTTGGATGTAAGAGATGCCGGTTAGGGAGAAGAAAGACTGGGTAAAGGTTGGAAAGGGATATGTGTAGCCTATGGCAAACGGGGTCACAGGGAAGGCAACCCATGATTCAGAGGTGTGATCGCTCAGGGCAATGGGATCATAGGGTTTAAATACGGTGTTTGCGGGAAAACAATACCGGATCCTATCGATCTGAGGATCGGTGAAAAGGCAGCATTCTTTAGCGGAAACTGTGATGATCCCTTGACTCTTGAAGGGGCTTTCTTTCTGGTGATCCTTACCAGGGGAGTTCCGGAGCAACATTTTGAATGGAATAATTGAAAGGAAAGAAAAACAGAGCAAGCAAAGAGAGAAGATGAAGGGGAGAATACCTGTTTGATCTTTTGAATGCGGTTATAAAGGGAGTAGCTCTGGAATTTAAATGCAAACGATCATATCTATATCTCCTATTTATAATGATGATTTTGCAGGGGTGTCACTTCTGTGACGTCATAATGCAACGGATAGTTCGATATTAACGGCTATAAATCCGTTGAGTTTGTTGCAGATAAGATCAAGAAAACATAACTCGTTAATTTTACATTTTACTCCTTATATTTTGGGGGCAATTGTTAGGGGAGGATTTTCTAACAATTAGTGATCCTTATTTGCTATCCTAATTAGTGATCCTTACTTCTGTGATAGATAGTGATCCTCAGAAGAGCTTCAGGATCAGGATTATGGATCACCCTAAGGATCCTCATACTAACGATTGGCAGTTTGTGTTTCGTATTGTTTTGCAGGAGTATTGAGCTTGACTTGGTCTTGGCAACGTTACTATGGAATATTCCACGGGTATTTCGCACACATTTGAATAGAAATGGACGTTGTGGAGAACGTGGGAGCATGGCACAAAAGTCGGACAATTAGTTAGCTTAGTTAGCTTTCATTTTTAAAGGGGTGACGAGCTAAAATTAGAACACTTAGCCATTTTCGGTTACACACACACTCTCGTACAATTGCAGTCTCAAAGCTCTCAACAAACACTTAACAAATCTCACACTTTTAGACGATTAACCATAGTGATCCTTGTACTTAGCTCGTCACTATCCGAAGTTGTAAACTTTCATTGATTTATCTGAGCTTGGTGATCGGTAGTTTCCATCACCCGAGGTTTTTTATGTCGGAGATCATTCATTGATCAAGGGCTTTTTCCTCGTATAAATCCTTGTGTCATTTGTGCAATTTACATAGAAGTGATCCTTATTATTGTTCTTCATTTCAAGCATCATTCCCCATAACTAAGAGTTTGGTTGCATTATCCTCATTAGATTTTTGACCAAAACAGTTTGGCGCCCACCGTGGGGCAATTGGTGCTTCATTCCTAAGAAGTTTTTCTGTTGGTGATCATTCCGGTTCATTGCATACGAATATATGGCTTCATCATTGAAGAATACCTCTACTGCAATGTCTGCAGTCAATTCGTCTCAGGGCATTCCACCTTTGCCTCCACCTCCTGCTGGATCTCAGAAAAATGCTAAGAAGAAACCAACTCCCATTTTCTCTAAACCTCTAACTTCTTCTGCTCCTTACACTCCCACTACTAGTGACATGTTTACTTTGATTTTGCAGATGAAGGAACATATACAGCAACAGGATAAGACCAATGATAGGATCCTCAAAGAAATCAGAGATCTCAAGAAACAAAAGAAAGCGGCAGAGGATCATTCCCCACTGGTGCCCAAATCTTTGAATTTTGACACTCCGGTGATTACTTCTCAGCCATCAGAGGTTCCAGATGTCCAATATGTGGGTGGACCAAAAGGAGTGCACTACGGTTCAGCAATAGTGACTCAGGCATCAGGTTCATATTTCCAGCCAGCAGGATCCTATCCTCAGCATATGGGATCCTTCATGAATTCAGGAGCCTACTCAGGAGCGCATCAGATTCAAGGATTTTCCTCTGTTCCAGGATCATCCCAGGTTCAAGGATCCTCCTTTGTTCCAGGATCATCCCAGGTTCAAGGATCCTCCTTTGTTCCAGGATCATCCCAGGTTCAAGGATCCTCCTTTGTTCCAGGATCATCCCAGGTTCAAGGATCCTCCTTTGTTCCATGATCATCCCAGGTTCAAGGATCCTCCTTTGTTCCAGGATCATCCCAGGTTCAAGGATCCTCCTTTGTTCCAGGATCATCCCAGGTTCAAGGATCCTCCTTTGTTCCAGGATCATCCCAGTTCCAGGGACCCTTCCAGATGCCAGGATCCTTGAGGAGTTTGCAAACAGCAAGTTCAGATGTCCATCAGGGAGATTTTATTCCGATGCAGACCATTGCTTCCACTGGTCCCTCCATAATCCCAGAGTCCCAGCAATATGGATTCACATCCGGTGTTCCTAACTTGAACCCAATGGGAGGCAACACTTTTAATAATTCTCTTACCACTAACCATGGATTCATGCAGGATACATGTATCAACCATGCTATGGCCAGAGAGTTGCAAAAATTGAAGGATATGATATCAAGTGTTCCAGGAGTGGTCAAACCTATCCCGGAGATTGCAGATGGAAGCCATAAGATATCTCGTTTTGCACCACCAATTTGTGATGCTGAGATACCCAAAAGGTTCCATGTGCCAACCATGAAGCTGTGTGATGGTTCGACGGATCCTGAGGAGCACATAGCACAATACCGAGAGAGGATGGAGATCAATCCAATTCCAGAAAGGTTAAAGGAAGCATGCCTATGCAAGGGATTTGGATCCACTCTTACTGGATCAGCTCTCAAATGGCTGCTAAGTCTTCCCCCTTACTCTATTACCTCATTTGCTAATCTAGTTAACTTATTCAATAATCAGTTTTCTTGTAGTAGAAAATTTGAGCGATTAACTAGTGATCTATATAGGATAACCCAGGGTCATAATGAATCATTAAGGGATTACATAACCAAATTTAGTAAAGAATCCTTAGACATTCCCAACTTGGATATAGCCACGGCTGTTGAGGCCTTCAAAATGGGATTGCTTAGGGATTCATTGTTCTATGATGATCTTGTTATGACACCGTGCAGGAACCTAGATGAGGTAAGAACCCGGGCACTTAGGTTCATCCGGCTAGAGGATGACAAAAGGATCCAGGAGAGATTAGCAGGATCCTCAAAACAAGAGAAGCAAGGATCCTCGTTCAAGAACAACAAATTCAAATCCTATAACAGATCCGATAACCAGAACGTGCATGCTATAGATCAAGAAGATGATGAGGATTATCCTCCAATTTCTGAATATTGTTTTTCCGTTGATAACAATGAACTAATTCTTGCGATGCAGAATCTAGGAGATAAAGCCAGATGGCCTAGAAAAAATGACAGACCGGCTGCAACCAAAGACAAATCAAAGTGGTGTGCATACCATGAGGATTTTGGGCATTTAACAGAGGAATGCATTGCATTGAGAAAGGAAATTGGATACTTATTGAGCAAGGGGCATTTAAAAGAATTGCTGGGCAGAAAAAAGTCAAGGACTCAGGATCCTGAAAGGATCCCTGAGAAAGCTCCGGCCCCTCCAGCAGATGCACAAGCACTACAAGAAAAGTGTCCATTAGATATGTTTGCATGGTATAGCGTTTTGGAAGGACGCTTATTGACTACTAAATTTTAGTCTCAAATATGTTCCCTCTATAGTGAAAAATGACACACCTATGTTGGAGACTGATATTCTGTCTCCAATATAGATGGAACATATTCGGTACTGAATATAAGTTATTAATATTTTCAAGACAACCATAATTAGGGACTGATATTCAGTTTTGAATACCTCTTTATATAGGAAATGATTGGTGGCTAATTTTCAGTGTCCAAATATGTTAAAACTTTTCGAAAACTTATTAGGAACTGATTTTCAGTCTCCAAAGTTTTATATAGACATAAGAAACAGGGACTGATAATTAGTCTCTAATAATCTATACAAATCATTGTATTTTAAAGAAGAAATTACGGACTCAAAATTAGTCCTCATATTTATTGTAACATACTATATTATGGACTAGTATTTAGTTTAAGAAAAGAATTTTTTTTTATAAACAAGCCCAACCCGAGCTTCACTTATCAGGCTCCAGCATAGTTAAGTTTGGGCTCGTCTCGGCTTGTTTACACCCTAGTGAATTCGATTGACTGCTATAAAAGAACTAAAGACTGGAAATCAGTCTCTAAAGTACTTGTAAAAACCATATTGGATACTATTATTTAGTGCACAAAGCATATTTGTAGATATAAGATCATGGATAACCTAAACACTATTTAAAAAAAAGCATATGCATTATACTTTTAACATAATACATGATATTTCCAAAATTAGTCTAAATGAACATAAAAAAAGTGCAAAGTTCAAGAAAATACATAATAAAATTATTAGCATCTAAATCAACCGATTGCAGCACATTAACAACCTTCACACATCCAAGTAGCACAAGCCTCTAAAACACATCCTTGAGCCCAATCCAAACCAAAATCGAGTGTTGTTCAACTTTGCCAAACTTTATTAAATACTACGTGTGATTCCTTCCTTGATAATTATACGTTTACCTGCAAACATAATATTTATAGTAAATGATTAGATAACGTAAAACAATTATACTATTACATATATATATTAGTAAGAGACTAGTACTTAGTAAAATTTAAATAATCAGAACTCTTACAAAATTTATAGAATGAACATTATCAATCATCATTGTCTGACTCATCATTTTCAATTTCATTATTGGGCTTATCAGCATCTGACTCATCCAAATTTGTCTCTGAACCAAAATCTTCCATGCTATGATCAGAATCATCTATCTCATCAGTAATAAAACCATCTATAGTGCCATCAGAATGATGTTGAACATCAACAGTTTCAATAATTTCATCTTCAACATCTTCACGATGAAGGTTGACATCTTCTAACATGTCTTCTGCATTCTGATTTTCTGGAATATCCCACAAGTGCCTATGGGTAATTCTTTCAATGATTTTCCATTGTGAATTCGGTTTAAGTATATCATTTATATAAAACACTTGTTTTGCCTGGTTTGCTAAAATGAAAGGATCATCCTTATAAGCATGTCGGGACGTGTCTATGCTTATGAAATGAGGTTCAAATATCACGTGCTTTCTTCGTCGATCAGTATCAAACCATGTGCATTTGAATAAAATAATACGATAACCTCTTATGAATGACAATTCAATGACTTCATCAAGGTATCCATAGTAATCGTCCTCGATATCATTATGAACGCCCGGTACCGTAACTCCACAATTTTGTGTTTGTCTGCAGTCATCGCTTGACTTAACTAAAAATTTTACTCCATTCACTATGTATCCCCTTTGTGACGAAACTCGATTATCAGGAAGGCAAGACAGTGCATATAACTCCTCATTAATTTGAGATGGATTTAGCACATACATCTCTCGAACCTGTTCTCAATTTTCAACATAGTAATCATGTTATTAGAGTGCAGTACAATATCACAAAGTAAAGTAAGTAAAATAGAGTGCGATTGTTACTCGTTTTGCAAACCAATCCGGGAATGTAGACTGTTGCATCTCAGAAAAATCTGATGATTCCGGATGTTGATTTTGTAAAATTTGTAAGTGTTCCCTGCCACGTGTAGATAAACTATAAATTTACTAACATGTGACACTTAATACTAATATACAACCAAATATTAAAAAAAAAAACTTACTCTAAGTACGGTTGAACCTCTTGACAATTGTTGAAGATAAACCATATTGCTTTCTTCATAAGATTAGTAGGAAGCATGTGAACTTCTTTCTTTCCAATACCTCGACCATTCAATCTAAAAATATCTAACGCAAAGCTTCGAGCATCACTAGAGGTTTTGTCAACATTTCTATCACGTTTATCCAACTTTGATTCAACACCTCGTAAATAGTGTGAACAAAATGTTATAGCTTCCTCAACAACATAACCTTCTGCTATCGAGCCTTCGGGTTTTGCTTTGTTTCCAACATATTTCTTTAAATGGCCAAGGTATCTTTCGATCGGATACATCCACCTTGATTGCACAGGTCCTCCCAAAATTGCCTCTTAAGGAAGATGTACACACAAATGCATCATAACCGTAAAAAATGACGGGGGAAATATTTGTTCAAGCTTGCACAGAATCTTGACTATGTTTTCTTGTAACGCTTCCAACTCTGTGACGTGTAATGTGACTTCAGTAAGTTTCCTGAAAAATTGAGACAGCTCCACTATCGCATCGTGAATTTGTTTTGTCATAAAGGGACGAATTGCAATAGGAATGATGCGTTGTATCAAGACGTGACAATCATGTGATTTAAGCCCATATACCTTACCGTCCTCAACATTTACATTTTTAGCTAAATTTCCAGCATACCCATCTGGAAAACGCACTGAGCTAAGTAAATTGCAAAATTGTTTTCTCTCATCGCGAGTTAAAACGTACGAAGCATGTGGTTTAACCCAATGATCATTCTTCCTCACCAAGTGAAGCTCTTTACGTATGTTCATATCTTCCAAATCTAGCCGGGCTTTGTCAGTGTCTTTCGTCTTTCCTTCTATGTTTAAGAGGGTTCCTAACACGTTCTCACACACATTTTTTTCAACATGCATCACGTCAATGTTATGACGAATCAACAACTTAGGCCAATATGGGAGTTCGAAGAAGATGCTTCTCTTTGACCAGTTTAAATCGTGTGGGTTCTGTTTTCTTTTTTTAGCTCCATGAGCCTTATGTTTTCCATGCTGATGTATAGTAAGATGTTCTAACTGACGTAAGCAATCATCTCCATTGACAGGTTTAGGTGCAAGCCTAGTCTCTTTTTGTCCATTGAAATCTCGTGCTTTCCTCCAAGAGTGATCGTGTGGGAGAAATCTCCTATGGCCTACAAATGCTATTTTATCTCGTATATATATACTACTTGCATCTTCATTGCATATTGGGCATGCCTTGTATCCACTCGTGCTCCATCCGGACAGGTAACCATACGCAGGAAAATCATTAATTGTCCACAGAAGTGCAGCACGCATGTTGAATGTCTGTTTTGATTCGCAATCATATGTTTCAACACCCGTATCCCACAGAAGTTTCAACTCATCTATAAGCGGACGTAAAAATACATCAATATCCTTTCCTGGTGAATCTTTTCCAGGAATCAACAATGCTAACATAAATGAAGCATCGACCATAGACTTCCAAGGAGGCATATTGTATGGTATGAGCACAACAGGCCACATACTATATGAAAGACTCTTTGCACCGAAAGGATTGACACCATCACTTGCAAGCCCAAGGCGAACATTTCTAGGATCATTTGCAAAATTAGGAAACGTTGTATCAAAGTGTTCCCATGCCTTTCCGTCAGCCGGATGCCTAAGAACCCCCTCCTCTTTGGTTCTGTATTGATCGTGCCATAACATTTCCTTAGCAGTGTGTCTCGAGGCATATAAACGCTTAAGTCTACTTGTGATGGGAAAGTAATGCAAGACTTTTACCGGCTTCTTCCTCCCTTTACTATTTTCTTCACAACGACTAGTGCTACACACAGGACAAGTTTGTAAATTTGCATTTTCTTTCCAAAATAATGCACAATCATATTTACACGCATGGATAGATTCGTATCCAAGTCCAAGAGTACGTAAATACTTTTTCGCTTCATAATGGTTCTTCGGCAAGTTTGCGTCCTTGAAAGCCCGACTAAGTAAATTCAGAATCATATCCATTGACACATTTGTCATTTTACATGTTACCTTGACATTCATCAACTCCAATAAAAAGCCTAGTACAGAAAACTCATCACACCCTGGGTATAAAGGCTTCATCATATCGACAAATAACTTCTCCACATTTGGGTTATTACGCTGATCAACACCGTCCCTAAAGTTTCCGGCTTCGGTATTGCCACCCGTAGGAAAAGCATCATCAAGTAACTCACCAACACCGTCATTTGAGTCGTTATCACTTTCTTCAAACTCACTATTTGTTTCGTCTTTGTCTGTTTCATAACCTGGCAGATGTTCACCATGATATATCCATACATTATATGTTGGTTCAAAACCATATTGTATGATATGATCAGCAACAACATCAGGAACATGTCTTCTTGCA
This sequence comes from Helianthus annuus, assembly GCF_002127325.2. Lineage (NCBI taxonomy): Eukaryota > Viridiplantae > Streptophyta > Magnoliopsida > Asterales > Asteraceae > Helianthus > Helianthus annuus. Next base: position 8,734 of record NW_023395596.1, on the reverse strand, counting down.
TTCACACAATTTCTACATGGACAATGTATCCGACCTTCAGTATCAGCATATCTTTCAGCCCATTTTGAAAAAGCTATGGCTCCTCTTGTAAACTTTGGATCTACTTTATTAGTGATTTTAGTCCAGCTCTTATCCAAATTCATTGTGAAGTCCTGGTTAACAACAAACATGTATAAACTAAGTAGGCTAGTAATGAGAGAAAATAAATTATTTAAAATAACTAAAATTTATGTTGGTATTCATATGCATTAGCAATTTAACGGTATTCATATAATCATATTCATTAGCAATTTAACGGTATTCATATAATCATATGCATAAGCAGGGGGGGCTCTCGGTCGATAGCCAATCATGCATTCAAAATTGTAAGTTTACGCTTTTCGACCCGTAATTTAATTAGTTATTGTTATCTAGTAGTAGAATGTTATAGAAAATTTTATTTGTTTGAATAAGCAACTAGTAGGTTTATATATGTTTTAAAAAGATTGATTTCAGTTTTTTTAGAATATATTTATTCTTCATTATATAAGTTTTATGATGGCAGAGAAATCCCGAGACTCAGCTGCCACCTAGCCCATTAGAAGTTTACTACAAGCTGCACTATAATGCCAAGAAAAAATGATGGCTAAATGAAGATTCACATATTGTATATGTAAGCATCTCCCTGTTAAAAGCTTATAAATTAGATTTTTTTTGTCAAATATTTATTTGGGTCTCAAAAAGTTTTAAATCTTATTCTTCTACCTTCTATTATGTTAGGATAATATTTGTAAACATAAAGAGGCGGCCATGGCTAGACTAAATACCGAAGGAACCATCGTTACTACTGCTATGGAACACGACGTGGAGAGAAAAGCCATCAAAAGTGTATGTGGCAGGGCTAAAACAATACAATCAGCATGGGAGGTAGGTGTTGGTCCTCTGTATTAAGGAAAAAAGATAACTGGATGAAATCGGCAGTCGAATCATCTCAACGAGATTCAACTGAGAACGAAGATTTGAGAAATGAGGTTACTGAACTCAAGGAGGAATTGAAACAGAGTAACGAAAAATACGAAAGAGTGACAGAGTTCTTGAGCCGAAAATATCCAGATTTCGAGAGCACAATATCTACAAATGATGTTGGTGAAGATGATGGTTTGAATGGACTACACAACGAAAGTGACAACACTATCTAGGCAGTTAGTTAAGACGTTTATTACTTTTTTTTTCTCTAATACTCTTCTAAATTTCAGAATTGATGAACTGGTGTTATTTTGATTTTCATTGGCTATTGTTATGACATTAATGCTTGAGTTTATTGTGAGTTTAAGAAAGCTAGAATCATTTTGACGAATAATATTAATATTGTGTTAATGAGAATGGTTTAATATATAAAACTATAAATTCTATTGGCGACTACCTTTTAGTCCTAGAATATATTTGTTAGGAATTGTAAATGCATGTTAGGGACTCAACTAAAATTGTATTTGCAACTATTTTTCAGTATGTAAAAAACCATATTGAAAGTGACACATAGTATTAGAGACTAAAAGATAGTCACTAAAAAGATATTTGGGACTAACTTAAGCGACTAATTTTCAGACCCTAAATAAACATATTGGATATCAGTCCTTAAAAGTACATATTAAGTACTAAAATAAGATAGTATGTGAGACTAATTTTTAGTACTTAAAAGAAGCATATTAAGGACCGAAATCATGTGGTACTTGAGAATAATTTTTAGTCTCTAAAACATCTTATTGGATACTGATTTGATATGGAATCACGAACTTAACAAAACTTATTAGGGACAATACAGACATGTTTATAGGACCGATTTTCAGTCCTTAAAGTAATACACCTGGGACTAAACTATCGTAGTATCCGAGACTAATTTTTTAGTCATCGAAGAAATGCATCGGGGACTGAAATGACGTGGTACCAGGAGGTAAGTTTAGGACTGAATTTTTATGTATCTGAGACTAACTATTAGTCCTGTTTGGTGTCGTACAATAGGGACTGATTCTTAGTTGTTAAAACCAGTATCTAGTACTAGGTATCCAGGACTGGCTGGGGACTGGCAAATCAGTCCCTGATAACCATTAGGGACTGATTCTTACGCATCAGATACTGATTTTTCAGTCCCCAAAAGTCATTTTTTTTGTAGTGAAGTGATAAACTTTATTTCTGAAGGATCAGACATCTGTGGTACATCCTTCTCAGCAGCTAAAAGGCATGCAAAGGAAGCTAAAATGGATAATGGAGAAAGACCTGTTCGAACATCAAGTGTCTCTGAAGGAAAAGTCATAACCTTTGATGAGGATGATCGTGTTGACATCCAGGATCCTCATCACGATGGTTTAGTTATTACTCTTTTTATTTCTAACCATTTTGTCCGCAGGATCCTTATTGACGGAGGAAGCTCAGTGAACATTATCCAACTAGATGTTCTGAAGAAAATGGGTATCCCTGAATCAGATATCATACCAAGATCCTCCGTGCTCGTGGGATTTAGTGGCGAAACCAAGAACACCCTGGGGGACATTAAACTCCCGATTTATGTTGAAGGATTACATAATTATCAAAAATTTTGTGTTATTGACTGTTTATCTTGTTGTAATGTTATCCTTGGCAGGTTCTGGATACACGATATGAAGGCAGTCCCATCTACTTACCATCAATGTGTGAAGCTCCCTAGTCCTTGGGGAATAGTCAAGATTGATAGTGATCAGCAGGAGGCTAAGGATTGCTACACTTCATCAATGAAACAAGCCTCGAAATCAAGGGAGCAATAGCAATCAAAGTATCCTCCAAGGGATATCTTAGAGGCAAGAGAGCAGGATGTGGTAGAAATCCTCATGGATCCTGATGATCCTGAATCCAAAATCTATATCAGATCAGGGATCCTTGGCAAAATGAAAGAAGATTTTGTATCCTTCCTCAAAAGAAGAAAGACTACTTTTGCATGGAAGCATGAGGATATGACAGGTATATCTAAGGATATTATAACTCATAAACTTGGCATTGACAGGTCATTCAAACCGATCCATCAAAAAAGGAGGAAGTTTGCACTGGAAAGAAATACCATTATCCAGGAAGAGGTAGAGAAATTGCTCTGGGCAGGTATGATTAGAGAGGTCAAGTATCCAAGATGGTTGGCCAATGTGGTTGTTGTTCAAAAGAAAAATGGAAAGTGGAGGGTATGTGTCGATTTTACAGATTTAAATAAGGCATGTCCCAAGGATCCTTTCCCATTACCCCACATTGACTCCATGGTGGATGCAACGGCGGGTCATAAACTGTTGACTTTTATGGATGCTTCATCTGGATTTCAACAAATTCAGATGGAACCATCTGATCAAGAGGATACGGCTTTTATGACTCCAACCGGTATATATTGTTATATTGCTGTGCCGTTTGGATTAAGGAATGCAGGTGCAACATATCAAAGGCTGGTGAATATGATGTTCAAGGATCAAATTGGACAAACTATGGAGGTTTACATAGATGATATGGTGGTAAAGTCCATAAAAGCTGAGGATCACCTAAGAGACTTGGAGGAAGCATTCGATATCCTTGACAGATACAACATGAAACTTAATCCTTCGAAATGTCACTTTGGTGTTAAAGCAGGTAAGTTCTTAGGATACATGGTGACCAAGAGAGGCATTGAAGCTAGCTCGGAACAAATCAAAGCCTTAGTGAATATCAAATCTCCTGCCAATGCTAAGGATGTCCAAAGACTAACAGGCAGGATAACAGCTTTGAACAGATTTATATCTAAATCCTTCGAAAAGTGCAAAGAATTCTATGATATCCTAAGGAAGAATAAGAAATTTGAGTGGACTGAGAAGCATGAAAATGCCCTAAGAGCTCTCAAAGATTACCTATCCTCAGCCACAGCCTTGATGAAACCAGAGAAAGGAGATGTGTTATCCTTATATCTTGCAGTATCCTCAAAAGCAGTAAGTGCAGTCCTTGTTAAGGATTATGAAGGTACACAACATCCTGTCTATTATGTAAGTAAGAGTTTACTTGATGCCGAATCCAGGTATTCACACCTTGAAAAGCTTATTCTTGCATTAATTATGGCATCCACTAAGCTGAGACATTATTTTGAAACTCATGTTATCGTTGTTAAAACTAATTTTCCAATTAAGAATGTCCTTAGGAAACCAGAGATGTTAGGAAGGATGGCTAAGTGGGCAGTGAAGCTTAGTGCCTATGATATAAGATATGAGCCCAGGACAGCCATCAAATCCCAAGCATTGGCCGACTTTGTGGCTGATTTAAGTAGTGATTTACAAAAAGAAGCTGAGTTAGAAGTCCAGCAACTAGAAGAGACCAAGGATCCTTGGATACTCTATACTGATGGATCCGTAAACGTTAATGGCACAGGGCTTGGTATACTACTAAAATCGCCACAGGGGGACATAATACCCCACTCCATAGCTTGTGAGTTCCAAACCACTAACAACGAGGCTGAATATGAAGCATTGATTGCTGGTTTACAAATTGCTAAGCATATGGGGATCAGGTTCCTTGAGGTACATGTAGATTCATTATTAATTACAAATCATTTTAATGGATCCTATACTGTTAAAGGTGAAAAGCTAACCAAATATTTAGAATAGTCAAAGAATTGGCACTCCCTTTTGTTTCCTTTAGTTTGACACAGGTACCAAGGGAAGAAAATACAGAAGCTGATGCATTGGCTAATTTAGGATCATCTTTGAAGATCCCGGAGGATATAAGCATTCCCATTCTCCATATCTTGGCTCCTGCTATCTAGGATCATGTGGCCATGGAAATAGGGGAGGATTCTGCAATTATCCCTAGTGAGGATACTCAATCTTATCCAGGATCAGGATCATGGATCTCACCAATCATGAGATACTTACAACATGGAGAGATTCCTGTTTTGGTCAAAAATCTAACGAGGATAATGCAACCAAACTCTTAGTTATGGGGAATGATGCTTGAAATGATGAACAATGATAAGGATCACTTAAATGTAAATTGCACAAGTGACACAAAGATTTATACGAGGAAAAAGCCCTTGATCAATGAATGATCTCCGACATAAAAAACCTCGGGTGATGGAAACTACCGATCGCCAAGTTCAAATTAACCAGCCAACGTTTACAACTTCGGATAATAACGAGCTAGGTACAAGGATCACTATGGTGTAATGTGCAAGAATGTGTGAAAAATGTGAAGTGTTTTGCCGAATGCTCAAGAGTGCAGTTGTACGAGTGTGTGTGGCTGAAATTAGCCAAGTGTTTTTTCTACTAGCTCGTTACCCCTTTTAAAAATAGAAGTTAACTAGCCTAACAAACTATCCGCAATTCGTGCCAAGCTCCCACGTTCTCCACAACGTCCATTTCCGGTCAAACGTGTGCGAAATAAGCGTGGAATATTCCTTAGTAACGTTGCCAAGACCAGGTCCAACTCGTAACTCCTGCAAAACAGTACGAAATTCAAAGAGAACAATCGTTAGTATTAGGATCCTTAGGATGATCCATGATCCTGATCCTAAAGCTCTTCTGAGGATCACTATCTGCCACAGAAGTAAGGATCACTATTAGGATATCATGTGAGGATCACATGTCATTAAAAATCCTGCCCTAACAATTGCCCCCAAAATATAAGGAGTAATTATGTAACAATGACGAGTTATATTTTGCTGATCTTATCCGTAACTAACTAACGGATATATAGCCGTTGTAATCGAACTATCCGTTGCGATCCTGACGTCACGGAAGTGACAACCCTGCACTAATCATGATTATAAATAGAGATAGGGATAGGATCGTTTGCATTTAAATTCACGAACTTCTCCCTTTATAACCGCATTTAGAAGATCAAACAGGTATTCTCCCCTTCATCTTCTTTCTTTTGCTTGCTTTGTTTCTCCTCTTATCTATTCCGTTCAAAATGTTGCTCCGGAACTCCCCTGCTAAAGATCACCGGAAGGAAAGCCCCTTCAAGAGTCAAGGGATCATCACAGATTCCACTAAAGAACGCTGTATTTTCACCGATCCTCAAATTGACAGGGTCCGGTACTGTTTTCCCGCAAACACTGTATTCAAACCCTATGATCCTTCTGCCCTGAACGATCACACTTCTGATTCATGGGTTGCCTTTCCTGTGACCCCGTTTGCCATAGGTTACACGTATCCCTTTCCAGTTTTCACCCAGTCCTTCTTCTCCCTAACCGGCATCTCTTATATCCAAGCCATGCCGATGATCTGGAGGGTTTTACATACCCTTGAGAGGATCATCGAGCAGGAGGGGATAGATTTAGGCATGGCTGAGTTAGGGGAACTGCATGACCTTACCACCTTTGGTTCCCATCGTTATCTGTTCAAACGAAAACCTGGGGAGGAGCACCCAATCTTCAAGGCTACCAAAAACGACACCAACTGGAAGCGGCGCTTCTTTTTTGTGAGAAGAGATACCATCCCTGATGGGAAGGATTTACCCAAGAAATGGGCTACCCATGGTAGGATGGAGGATCCTGAGAAGGATCACCAGAGAACCTTTATACATGAGGATCACTGATATTATTTTGCTTTCTTGTTGTGCAGTTATCTCCGTTTCACACCTTAGATTGACTCCTGCTGCTAAAGAGAGACTCTTGGCCTTCAAGAGACTTGATCCTGAAACAAGAACTTTCAAGACTACCACCCAAGATTCTCGGGAAGTATCCTCTGGTTCTGTCACGATGTCAAGTAAGTATCCTTGTCTAAAGGTTCAATTAAATAATAAAATTTAAGTAAAGTTAAGATACTTATCTTGTTTTGGTTGTGTAGGTGCTGGAAAATCCACCAAGTCTGCTTCGAAGTTCAGCATCACCGATCTCACCAATGTCAAATCCTCGAGAAAGAAGACTCCTGCTAGCCCCACTGCTTCAATCCCCAAGGCACCCCTCAGAGGGAAGGGAGGCAAGAAGAGAAAGGCCTCCGAAGCTGAGGATCTGCAAGGCCTCCCCTTGATCCGCCAACAGTTCCTGGACTACTTTAATGAGGTAAGGATCACTGTCCCTGCTTGTATATCCTGCTTGTATGAGGATCATTTGGTTCTGACATTATCCCTCGTCTTCCTTGCAGAAATTTGCTGAGATCGAAACCTATGTTGGCCACGTTGAGGGTCAGGATAGCAAGATTGCTGATCTTCAACAGGTTGCCGTGCTGAAGGACCTCAAGATAGCCGATCTTCAGAAGGATCTCCAGGCCACCAAGAATGAGGCTGCCAAGATGCTGATCAACTTTGATTATGAGAAGCACGAGATCACCCAGGATGCCAAGGTCTCCGCCGCCATAGCAATGTACAAGATCCAGCTGCAAATGGCCATGGAAGCTCAGGATCCTGCTTTTGACAAGAGCACCTGGGATGTGGAGGGCTGGAAGGCAAGGCTGGCTGAACTGGAGGACGATGAAGAGGCTGAGGAGATCCTGACACTTGAGGCTAAAGGCAGTGGCAAGGATCAGGGTGGTGAGGCAAGTGGAGCTGGTGGTGAAGATGCAGCGAAGGTCTAAGCTGCAGGATTAGGCGATGAAGGAAACTTCTAGACATAGCCGGAGCCCAATTTTTTTTTGTTTAGTGGTTGTTTTGTTTGAACAATGTTGGTCTGTACTTGTGAACAATAGTTTTAGGTTTAAGGATCAAGGATCCTTCAGACAATAGGCAGGATTGCAACTGGTGGAGGGATCCTCTGTTTGGGGGATGAAACCATTGTGATCCTGCCGCCTTTACATTCTTGCACAACTTCAAACCTATTATCATGGACACCCTTTACCTACCCCAGCGGACGGGCCACGTATTGCTGGTAGATGCTTGGGGTAGGTAATTTTGACAACCTTTTAAGGGTTAGTCATTTTGTTAATAAATAAAATCTTAACCTTTTCTCGCTTATCCTGTGTTGTTATCCTTTTGGTTCCTTTGATTCTCAATTGTTTTGGTATACACTTATTAAATCAGTAGTTTTAAATAAATCAGATTGAAATCATTTAGGATATGATCCTTGATCAAATATCCTATAGTTGAAAAATCCCAAAAAGTAGTATATATTTTAAGGATCATAAGTTCAGTTGTCAAAGTATAAGGGTTATTCAAATAAACAATGAATAGAATAAAAATAGTCAAGGATCATACCTGAGGATCCAAGTTAGGATCCTAACCATAATCAGGATAACTATAAGATAGACCTTAGAGAGAAATAAGGATCAAGGATCCTTAGTTGTTTAACTTCAAAGACCTGAAATAGAGCATAACTTGGGACTAAGCCAATATAAAATAAGAGTTAGTAACTGGGGACAAGCCCAAGGATAACTAGGGACAAGCCCAAGGATAACTGGGGACAAGCCCAAAGATAACTGGGGACAAGCCCAAGGATAACTGGGGACAAGCCCAAGGATAACTGGGGACAAGTCCAAGGATCATGTGTAAACTGGAGTATGGCCCTAACTGGCGACTATCCAAACTTAGTGACATGATAATGCCAAAACCTTAGCTAACGTGAAAACGTTAGAAACCTTAGGAACGGATGTATGGTACGTCTACCATTATACGTAGGATCCTAGGTGTTAGGGCTGGATTTTTACAATACATGATCCTCACATGTGATCCTAACCAGTGATCCTCGTTTCTTTGGCAGATAGTGATCCTCAGCAGAGTCCCAGGATCAGGATCACGGACCATCATAGGATCCTCATGCTAACAGTTGCTTTCGTTGAATTTGATATTGTTT
>NW_023395595.1:0-26708 GCF_002127325.2 Helianthus annuus | reverse complement strand
TTTGCCAACATCACTAGATTGGCATCCTTAAGTGATCCAAAGCCTAAACCTCCGAAGTCGACAGGAGCAATCGTTCTATCCCATGCCACCCAGTTCATTTTCGCCTTTTCTTCCGAACCACTCCAAAAGAACACTCTCCTAATTTTATCTAAGGCAACAAGAACCTTATTTGGAGCTTTAAATAAGGAGAAATAGTAGGTTGGTAATGCATTCATCACCGATTTTATTAACGTTATCCTCCCACCATATGACAGTGTTTTAGCTTTCCAAATTGATAGCCTATTCTTGAACACCTCAATCACCGATTTCCAATTCCGAGCCAAGTTCATATTAGCTCCAACTACTAAACCAAGATGTTTAAACGGAAACGATCCTTGTTTACAACATAATAACTGTGCTATATCAAGAACTTCACCTTCCATCACTCCCACACCGTATATACTATACTTGGCAAGATTTACCTTTAAACCGGAGGATAAGTAAAAACATCTCAATAAACGCCTGAGATTTTTAACGTTCGATATCGACCAATCACCAAGGAACATCACGTCATCCGCATATATCAAATGTGATAATAAAGGTCCATCATTGGTGATTTTAATCCCATTAAACAACCCAAGCGAGACCACTTTCTTCATGATGCCAGTAAGGGCTTCCATCACAATCACAAACAAAAAGGGTGAGAGGGGATCCCCTTGCCGAAGCCCACGAGAACAAACAAATTCCCTCGTTGGAGACCCATTTACTAAAACAGAAGCTCTTGCAGAGTGTAAAGTAGCCATAACCCATGCACGCCACCTACTTGGAAAGTTCATCTGTGCCATGATAGAGTTGAGGAAAGCCCAACTGACTGAATCATATGCCTTACTAATATCCACTTTAAAGAACATCCCACTGCGCCGTGATTTCTTCAACCAACTGAAGACTTCATTGAGAATGAGGGGACCATCCATAATATTTCTACCTGCCAGGAAAGCAGACTGCTGCTCCGAAATCAAATTCCCAATCACTCCTTTTAGACGATTAACTAGAACCTTGGAAATAACTTTATTAATCACCCCGATAAGGCTGATCGGCCTAAAATCAGCTGGAGCCACCGGATCTTTAATTTTTGGGATCAACGCGATAAAGGAAGACGTACAGCACTGGTTAATAGTGCCATCTTCATAGAATTTATTGAACAACCGAACCAAATCCTCCCGTATGACTGACCAACATCTTTTAATGAATTTGAAATTAAATCCATCCGGACCCGGAGCACGATCCCCATCACAATCCCACACAGCTTCTTTAATTTCCTCCAATGAAAACGGATTAACCAACATAGTAGCCTCAAGCTCCGAAATAGATCTCAAATTGGGGCAAACCAATTCCGGCCTGACAGTCATTGGTTCCGTAAACTGGTTAGCAAAGAACGAAAATAGAGATTCCTTAATAGAGAGAGGACACGTAACCCACACCCCATCAATCATAAGGCCATTCATTCTATTCGTACTGATGTTCGAATTGATAATATGATGAAAATAGGCGGAATTTTCATCACCTTCTAATGCCCATTTAGTTCTGGATTTCTGTTTAAGATCTAACTGTTTGATTCTGTCAAATTCTGCCATATAGCTTCTACATTCCGCTCTTTCAGCCAGCTCACCTTCCAGAAGCAATCTTTCTTCTGCCATATTTTCAATATTAGCCAACCTCTTTTTTTTCTCCCCATAGATCCCTTCCTTATTAACCTTTTCCACTTTCATCCAAGCTTTTATTTTATTTTTTAACCACCGCAGTTTTATAGCAAAAGCAAGGTCAGCTGGCCCCGAAAACGAGAACAAACGACATTGCTGTAACACAAATTCAAGAAAACCCGAGTATTCGAACCAAGAGTTAAAAAACCGAAATGGTATATGCCCAAAATCTGACTGTACAGTGGATAGGACAATAGGCCGATGGTCAGACGCTACCCTATCTAGTGCCAGAACCGTAGCATTAGGCCATTGCTCCCTAAACCCCAAGCACACCAGGAAACGATCCAGTTTGCTGAGTTTTTTACCGTTCTCCGAGATATAAGTAAAGCTTCCACCTCCCATGTTAAATTCTACCAAACCAGCGGAGAGGATAAATTGATTGAACGCATCAGCGTTTGCTTCAATAAATTCTGAGTTCATCCGCTCACTAGCATATCGAACTTCATTAAAATCACCCATCATAACCCATAAACCTTCTACCGAATTTCTAACACCCAAGATCTCCGCCCAAAGTGCACGCCTACTAACTACTTCGTTTGGAGCATACACATTCATATAATTAACTCTACAGCCAGATTGTACAAGGAATCCCGACACGACAATAAAAAACCTACTCTGTATTACATCCACGCACCTGAAAATAGATGGGCACCATAAGCACGCCAGCCCTCCTGATCTGCCTTGTGAGTTTACCACTGCAATTTTGTACTCTGCTTTACCCCAAAACTTATGAAACATAAAAGACTCCGAATCTTGAAGTTTCGTCTCCTGAATCGCTAGAAAATGGATACCATAACTTGTTTTAATACCACGGATCCAATCCGATTTCCGACTGCTCCTGACCCCCCTTAAATTAATGGAAAGGCAATTCATCGAGAACCGTTTGTAACACCTTCTTCAGCAACTAGCTTCTCTGCTTCATGAACGAAGTCATTAAGATTTACCCCGATTAAAGCCCCAACTTTGATCGTCTCCTGTACCTCATCGTCAATTACACGCTGAGGATCCGGTGGGTCTGAACCAGACCCGACCCCCACCTCTAGGTTTTCAACGTGATCCGCTGGATCTGCTAGTGGAGAATCCGACTCTATATCCACTGCCGCACTACCAGAATTTGCTCGACCAGGGGTGTTTAGGTCTATCGGCTCCAAATTTGATCTACCAGCTTGGTAAAACACTTTTTGAGTGGGTCCCTGAGTCGATCCAATGGATGGCGGGCTACAATCGTCCCTATTCCTCTTTCCTAAATTTACGAACGGAGTTGGGCCATCATTAATCATACTAACATCAGGTCCAACGTTATTATCTTCCATATTATCCAACTTAGGCCCACCAGTTCCATTATTATCATTATTAATCGAATTATCCAATTCACCTTCTAGAACCTCTTTTAAACCACTGCCATGTGGTTCCCCAAACAAGTTCCCATGCAACGTTTCCAATTCTCCACCAGCATTAACCACCGAAGACCCATGGACTTCCACCGACCCCTGGACTTTCATCGGCGATACATTCTCCATCGAAGCATCCTCCGGACTGTCGTTATTCCGATCACCACTGTCATTTTTCCGATCACCTTCATCATTCAAATTTTCCCTGATCTCCCCCTCCTCGAAGTCATTCAAATCTTCCGATTCTTCATCCAATTCCGAACCTGATTCTGAGTCCGACTCCTGAGAACCCAGAATCGAAGCCTCATCAATCTCCGGCATCCACTGACCGACACTCTCCGTCACCCAACAAACTATCGTTTTCTTATTCCACTTTATCACCACTGCTTCTTCGATTCTAGACGGTTGAGAGGTCACAATCTTTATCGAAGCAACCGAATTATCTTCCTCCTGCCATGAGAATGTTGACTTTTCCACCACATCCCCGAACATACCGCCGATATTATCAAATAGGGAATTGTCACGTATGATAAATGGCACTCCAGTAATACATAGGGTTACCAGTCTACTATACGGAAAATCCTCACCGTTCCATAATTGAAACATAGAGAAAATTGAATTAAAGAAAACCGAATGCATTTCCATACCCGATTCAGCTGACACCTTATCTCTGAAAGTCAGGATGTAAGTAACTCCACCAACATATGACAGACCAACCTCGTTTAACCCTTCAGCTTCGATGGCTTTTTTCATTTTTGCAATGGACATAACCTCTTTAGCAATACCCAAAACAGCTCTACCTATGCAGTGTAGGGGGTATAGGGAGCCTTTTCCCTTAATTGTAATTACCTTAGCCCCAAGATTCGTCCCTGTTGTGCTTCCTTTCAGTGCCTCAGCATAGGATCTCCCTCCATGATTAACCGGTTGACCGACTGGACCACCGCCCGGCACAAAGTTGGTCGTAGGGGGTTGCCCACCATAATCGTAAGCACTGTCATTCTTCAAATAATCCTGATTCCGCTCTTTCGGCCTCCATTCACACCGACCTAGCAATTCCGGGTCATATTTGATCTTGTTATGGTCTTTGTCATACTTGGCCAATGAAACAGTAACTTTTAAGCCAAACATCTTCACTGTGTTCATGGAAGCTAGAGTCTCCTTCATATTCACTACACCAACATAACGGACAAAACCAAAACACTTCCCCTTAGTATCTCGTTTCCGAGCCACATAAGCATCCGAGACATAGCCAAATGGTTGAAAGGATCTCCAAAGGATGTTTCTCGTTACCTGGTCTGATAAATTATGGACTAAGAAAGACCATTCCACACCATCGCCTTTGCTTTTCCGATTATTCCGGTACTGAACATTTGACCATGGGCCACCATTATCATCGTATTCTCCCCCCCCCCCACTCGTTCTGAGAAGCCATTAATGTAGCCACAAGAAACTTGTTTGTATGGCATAGTAAGTATCATAAAGCAATACACGGCAAATAAGTGGTACACTCAAACCTTGGTTGACTAGGTATAAATATGGGTTTCTATCATTTCCAAAAGGAACTCCCTCTAAAGAGGCCAAGGAGTGAGAATGAGGTGTCAGACCAATAGATCTATCAGATACTCCCATTCGGCTTGTACGGAGTTAATGAATATATGTTGGTATGTAAAATATTTGTCAAGTAAGTACAACAATAGCAAATAAGGAACTATGAACTCATCTGGATTAGCAAAGCAAACACACAAGAGCTGGCTGTGAAAAAACCGCAAATGTTACCCTATCTTGTTTAAGTGAATTTGGTAAGAACTTAATGTCTACGGCGTACTTGGATTATAGAAAACTAGGGATCTCTAAACTAATCTGGGAAATAACTAAGGTTTTGATTGTAATATGTATTAGGATGTTGTATGGAGAATAGTTCTCAATTGTTTGGTAGAATATCCGGTTTATAAGTAAACGTTATAAATTATATAATAAAAATAAGTAATAATATATAGTATGGTTAAAATTACTTTTGTAAAAATACAACAAATTTGATATAATGAAATGAGTATATTTGATACGTCTAACTTTTAGTAATGGATATGTAGTTTAATTTTTAGCTTGGGTAAATATGTAATTTATCAAGTTTGTAGAAGATATGTGTAATGTAATTGCCTCTAAAAAGTATATCCTTTTGGGGCCTTTGGATTCCCATGGATAACTTTTAAATGAAATGATTTACACTCATTTGTTTTTATGAAGTAAATTGTCTAATTTCATTTCCACGAATGATATCTTTAACCGAAAATAAATAAACTAGCATTTGATATGTTTTGACACTATAGGGTGTGGTCATGATCCTCATGACCACCATGACCCTCCACGTCAGTGTTATCTCACTCACCTCTAATTCACCATCCAAAACCACTACCCTAAGGGTGTGGTCATGACCTAAACCACCATCCTCTTATTTATTTTAATTTATCTTTGTCTAAAGAAAAAGGAAAAAAATTCTTGAAAAATGGAAAGGAGAACCATGGTTGTCATGGTTTAATCCATGCAAACCATGGTGAATCAAGCAAGGGGATGGTGTAGTCTTTCATTTATGCTCCTAGGTGGCGAATTTATGTCCCAACCATGACCCCCACACCCTTTATCCTGATGCCATATAAATAAATAAAATTAAAGCAAGTTCCATAGCATAAAATCTCAATCAAACTTATTTTACAACTAGTGCATCCATTTATTACATGAATAGTAGTAGGAGGTCTGAATTAATTAACATGTTTTAAGGCAAAAGCATCGTCCACGAACACCACGACAAATGCCTGCGGAAAAACCTTCAGTTCTGCAAACAAGACCGCAGTTATGGTTGCTCATGCAGCTCCCATGGAATTCTTGGCTCTGTGATTCGCAGATCCTCGCCTCCGCCACATTAATCATCGTTTCTTCTTTAACTGCACACACGCAAATACATATAACTCAACATGCATTAATTAACTAAAAACAAAGCTAGAGATATATAAAAAAAACTTACAAGAAACTAAGAGGAAGAGAAGGAGGAGTAAGATGCTACTGCTGATTTTCTCCATCGATATCGTATATGATTTATGCATATGCATGTGTTGTACATCCAGATTTATAAAGGCATCAATGCAGAAAAAAAGATGGATCATGTGAATGTGAGTGATGATTGATAGGGCTGTAAACGAGCCGAGTCGAGCCGAGCTAGACCCAGCTCGAGCTCGGCTCGAACTCGATTCGAGCTGGCTCGGCTCGAGCTCGAATTTTAAATCGAGCTGAGATTTGAGGCTCGAGCTCGGCTCGATTAGAATTCGAGCTAGCTCGGCTCGGCTCGATCTAGCTCGAACTAACAAAGAACCACAAAATTTATTACTTAAAAAGCCCTTAAAAATGAATTTCTTCATAGATTAAGGGCCATAATTGCCATTTAATTTAACCATATGGCTAAATATGCAAGTATAAATAGTTAATTCACTTTCTCCCTGTCTTTACCTTCTTTTATAGGAGAGATACACCCTTAGTTTTTGTTTTCTAAGCGATGTGGGACAAAAAAAATGAAGGATGTAAACCATATCGAGCCAGGTCACGAGCTCACGAGCCGAGACAAACCAAGCTCGAGCTCGACTCGTTTATAAATCGAGCCGAGCCGAGCTGGCTCGTTTACAACCGAGCCAATTTCGAGCCGAGCTTTCTTCGAGCTTTTTTTGAGCGAGTTTCGAGCGAGCTGCGAGTCACGAGTTTTTTGAACACCCCTAATGATTGATGCCCTTCACACATGTAACCCACTTTTACTATTCATTAATCAAAACACTCCAAATTTGCTTTTTTTTAAAGAACATATTTATAAAATTTTAACTAAATATATATTAATAATAAGTATCTATTTAGTAATTAAAAAAACTAATTCCACAATCTTACATTCCCTTTTTCCATTTGTTAATTCATATTTATAACAACAGTTTACAGCTAGTTGTTAATTCATAATTATCATATAAAAATAATTTCACAATCTTATATTCACTTTTTTTATGTATTAGTGAATATTTATTATAACACTTTACTTCAGATATTAGTTGTTAATTCATATTTATCATAAAAAAATTAATTCCACAATGTTACATCATTTTTTTCATGTGTTAATTCACATTTATCATAACATTTCACTTCAGATCTTAGTTGTTAATTCATGTTTATCATAAAAAATATAATTCCACAATGTTACATTCAATTTATTCATGTGTTAGTTCACATTTATCATAACGCTTAACTTCATATATTAGTTTTAATTCATGTTTATCATTAAAATTCTAATTCCACAATATTACATTCATTTTTTTCATGTGTTAATTTTCACAATGTTACATTCACTTTATTCATGTGTTAATTTATTCAGATAGTCCTCTGTCCTTGTAACACTAACCATTGTCAAACCTTTGAAACTCAAACGCACAATTTTTTGGTTTTACACATCACACACATGGTAACGGCCAAAGACTTCAACTCACTTACATAAGTTTATTTCACGTTAAAGTATATAAAATAATTGCTAAAGTAGCCCATGGTTGTCCTATCACTAAATTGTAAAACCCTTACTAATATTTAAAGATTTCCGTATAATTATTGACAATTAAATGTGTAATTAAGACTACACATACTTATAAAATACAGGTTTATTAAAACTTTTACAAAATTAAAATAATACAACATGATGTGATTGAGTTCGTCGTTTAAAAAAATGACGACGAAAGGATGTGCGGAAGTATGTATCTTGATCGTGTTCGGTTCTTCATCGAGCTTGATCTTCATTCGGGACATCTTGGTATTCACATATGACCAAAACCAACTTAAAAGTTAGTTTTGATAGTTAAATAACAACTTTAAACAAGTCCAAAATTCAAAATAACAAAATTTATAAAATTTGCCAGCTCTGAAGCCTGTCGCGACAGGTTTGGCCTCGGCCTTCGCGGGGCGCGACAACTTCTGTCTTCTCCGTCGCGGGGCGCGACGGACACATTTCAATAGAAAGTTTGTTTCATTTAGCTGCATCTGCCCAGCTCCATTTTTACTAACTTATTATGCACAAAAATGTGCATAACTTTCAATTTACAAATTCATTTTACCCGATTCTTTTTCCTATGGGATCGTAATTTGATTCTCCATCGCATGGAGTTAAAATCCGACATCTTAACTCATAAGATATTGGATTTCAAGCACTCGGCTTGAAATTACTTTATAAAGAGTTTTGACCCGTTCAAGTTTAAAACCACCAACTTGTTACTAAATAATCAAATTACTTACACCAATGTATTTAACTCAAAATTCTTAGCTCGGGTTCGAATATTTTGTTTTATGAATTACGCGTCTAGTTCATAAGCGATGCGTATAAATCCATTTTGACCCGTTTAGGGGATTTTGCGTATTTAAGCATTGACTCACTCTTCCCCCTTTACACTTCCCATTCCTATATCTAAATAACTATTTATAATCCACCACAACTATTTTGTGGTGGATTTAACATAATGAACCCACTACCCCAAATTTTACCCTTCGGTTAGTCCACGTAAATGACCCATTTTAGGCATTCGACCCACGAATGTTTATGCCTATAACTTTCCTACATATCTAAGGATTATATAATCATAATACAAATTCCTAAACAACCTCTAAGGGTCGTTTGCCCGGTTTTCCCATCAAGGGCTTTTTGGTCAATTTTAGTCCCTCATTTTACGATGAAGGACTATCACTAATTATTTGACCAAAATCGTACTTTTAACTATAAACTTATGTAACACCTCGAAAATTCATGACCAATAATGTATCGACACGTGTCATGGACTTTAAACGTGTAAAAGATTTCTTTAGAGGGACTAAGGTTGACAAACAAGGAATCTATGTGCGTAAAAGGATTCAAAGTGTCAACAATGAATAAATATATCTTTCAATAACCCTACATGATGTTTATACCCTTAAACGAATGAATCATGGATCATACGAAGCTAATTGTGAAAGAAAGTAAGGAATTACAAACTACAGGGGTTAAATGTGTCAACAAGTTTAAAGTATACCTCTGAGTGACCTTTTAGAAAACCTGAAGCTTTGGAATGATTAATTATACTCACGAGAATAAGTGATAAAAATTTCACAAGGTTTCGATTAAGTATGAGAAAGTTATGACAATATTCGTATACGAGGGGTTAAAAGCGTCAACATTGAAATTAAAGGATTTACGGGTGATCACAAAGTTAACCTAGGACTTAACAATGTTTGGTTAAGTCTCGAGGTCCTTAAAAATCAAGTTGGAGGGCCAAAAGTGCAAGAAACAAGCTCAAAACCACGTTTGAAAAGGATCAGGGGCCAAAATGTAATAAATGAAAGTTATGTGACCTAACCCGACCCTCATACCGGCCGTGTAAGGGTCTATGGGGACCTTACACGGGCCGCCTGGGACTGCCAGCAACAGAAAAACGTCACAGGTGGCTGTTTCAGCCGGTTACACCGCCTCAATTCACTATTTCTTGATTCTAGGGGCTTGATTGATGGTTTTATGGTGGCCTAGGGACACTTGGAATGATCCTATAACACTTGTAGACCTTGTTGGAATGATCTTGAAGCTCTAGAAACCTATATAAAGGCCAAGAGTTGGGTTCTTCAATTGCTCATTCACTTGTAAGCTTCACAACTTGGTTTCTGGAGGTTCCTGGAGCTCAAGACTCATTCCTAGTGATCATTAGTCGTGCTTAGGACCTTGGTAAGTATTCTTAACCTTCCTTAATTCAGTTTTGCTTAGTTTATTAGCATAAAGTCAAACTGTCGTAATTAAGATTTGACTTCGTCATTAATCTTAATTTCTCCAGTCAAATTTCAATTGAAAGTACCTATGAGTTGGTAATTATGTGGGCAATAAACCCTTAAAAGGGCACCCTCTGATTCCCACTCTAACTAGGTCAATTGTCGAGTCAAACTTGATCTTAAAAAGTCACCAGAAAGCTTATTTTCAAATAAACGCATAATTAGCAATGTAGAAGCTATGCAACCTGTTTAATCATTAATATAACTTGGTAATTAATGTAAGAACATCTCTAAACATGTTCAACTCGACAATTTTCAGTTTAAGCTCGGATTGGGACCGAAAGTCGCATAGTTTGACTTCTGCTTTGACTTTCAGTTCTGACCCGTTTAAGCATAGTTTAGAAATGCCTTAGCGCTTTATTAGGACCAAGTTACCTATGAGTATAACCCTCTGAGATTATACAACTTGGTTCATTAGTTATCCGATTCATATGCATATTTCCGTTAAATGCCTAAATGTTGACCATTATGCCCATATGACCTTAAAACGTGAATTTTGAAAATGTAAAAGAGTAGAAACCTTAGGTACTGATTTATAAACTTGTACCTAGAATTTGACATCAGTTTGAGGTCTAGATTAAGAGTTACGCTCAATAGCGTAATTAGAAAACTTTTTAGTAATTAAATGGCGTAATTAGCATATAGCCTATCTAAACCCAATTTTTTATACCAAACTTTTTACCCACTGATATAAAATAATATTTTGGGATTTTTGGAGATTTTTATTTATTTTTAGGATGATCATAACCTAGAGTTCTAAGCTTAATTCGGTAGTTGTCGGTTTTGCCCTTTTAGGTTATAAAATGAGTTTTACCAAACCTTTTGATACCAAACCTTTTTCTTCTGGTCTAATATGATAAATAGAATATTTTAAGCCTTCTGGAATAATAAAAATATCAGCTTTCCTTTAAAAACCCGGAAATAGCACAAAAATCGCCTTTTTACGCGTTTTAAGCGCATAGTATGTATTAAAACCATTTTAGATATATAAGACATGATATCTACTGATGTTTTAAGTAAATTTTTATACTTTAGCAGTAAGCAAAAGTTTTAAACTCAGATTTCCAGATTTGACCTTTAAACCTTAGGTGAAATTACCAAAATGCCCCTTCGGTGCATAGTATGGTTAGAAATGATAAATTTCACATATAGGTTATACCCTACTGATATAACTTGGTAAATTAAGTATTTTTACTGATTACATCAGACCCGAAACTCGGAATTATATTTAAACTCTTTTATAACCTTTTAAATGACCAAAATGCCCTTACGGGGCATAATTTGAGTTTAAATTCATATGGGGCATAATAGAAGATATCTTACTGATGTCACAACATATTTAAGGCATATTAACTTAGGAAACTTGTATATGACTCTTATGGTTACTCGTTACGCACTTTTCGCGTTCGGATCGGCTTATGTAACTAGTTTGCACATATTAGCTGAAACGGGTCAAACCATATCATTTTTGTCTCAAAATCCAGAATGTGTTTAAGTTACCCATATTAAACAAGCATACAAGCTTTTCGGTTCAAAACCACATTCTAAACCGGTCTTCGCTTTATCATGCGTTTCAACTGTGTCTTCATTTTGAAAACTAACCGGTCTAAGTCTAAGCTTAATTAAAGACCCGTTAGGATTCTAATAGGTTATTAAAAACCTTCGTTCCAGATTAGGAGCCCAGTAAAAGCTACGTGCACTTGTTGTATTTGATTTATACTTTGCTCAGGTAAATACTCTTAACTTATTTTCCCTATACGGGCTTGGGATACGGTACTATAAAAGTACCGCTTGGTCGGGTGTGTGTAGTCATTTAAATCGTATTGTGATTAATGTATTGCATGACCCGTTTAATATGTATTATTTGGTGTATGGCCTTTGGGGGTTAAATGACCATGTCCCAGATATTCTTGGCATCATTCAAAGAAATGGCCACGACCTAAGCACGGGGTGTAGGCGTACACCTGACAGCTGCATATGTAAAAACTGGTAGCCCACTTAAAGGAATCAGCCTTGTGGGTATTATACCTGTGGCGTGTCAGTTAATCTAGACCGGCCCTACAAACCGGCCCTGATGGACGACAAATAAGTAAAACTGTATACAAGATTATTTTTATATAATTGTCCCAAGTTATAAAAGATATTTTTGCCCAAGTGCATTCAAATCAATTTTTAAACCCTTTTCAAAAGAGTCAGTTAAGTTGTATTTACCAGTGTAAACTGACGTATTTTCCAAAAAGGCTAAGTGCAGGTACTATACATAACAGGCTGGCTACTCTAGGCATCAATAATCAAGTCTCGCAAGCTATAGATGTCAAAGTATGTTGAACAGTTTTCCTTTTTATTTGATCCGCATGTGGATCTGTTTCGACTGTTTTGTGATACTTAATATTATAATTTATTCAGTTGAAATAAATCTATCTTTTGCTTCCGCTGTGCATTTATAATTTGTGTTGTTTGACTATGATGATATCAACTACGTCACGATACTCCCCACCGGGCCCACCGGTAATACGTGGAAATATCGGGGTGTGACAACTTATTTATGCGTACCTGGCTCGGGTCAACACATAGACCCGTTTTATACCTTGTTTTTATTAGCCGCTACTTAATAGCGACACAATTGTCCACTTCCGGTGCACTCCTGTGAACATATGACTTGAGAACCAACGTTAGTCGATATTGTCGAATGGTGTTATATCACCGCCAATTGACCCATTTGGCCTATATGACCAAGCATTCACATTTATAACAAAGTATGGTTCTTAACTACCCATATACACGTCCGATCCATTTCGGATTTTACCACAAGATCTTCTTTTTCTTTTCTTACGCATTCAACCCGTTTCGGCTTACGCCTTAAGGTAGCTTTTGAACTTAAACTTACATTTGTAAACACGTGACTAATTTGCCATTTTGCCCGTTTTTCTCATTATGAGTTACCCCAAAAGGTAACATTTTAAAAACTCATTGTTTGTTCGTCATACATGACTTAGTTACCATTTTACCCTTTTACCAACCATTATGGTTTTCATCATTTTCACTTGTCCCGACTCATATTATTCATGTCGGAACATCATAATTCAATTACGGATTTTTCTATATTCATTCTCAATCCACATACTAAGTATTCTATATAAAAAAGGGTGTAAGCATTTACTTACCTTGAATCTGGTTATGCTCTTTTTCCGCGTACTCGATCCGTTTGACCCGCTTCTTTCCCAAGCCTCCACCTAGCTTGTCAAGCGTCAAACTACCATCATAATTCGTAAGACGGTTAGATTAGTCATTATCACATACGACTATTCCATCTTATGAATTCTATGTCGAAACTACTATTTGACTTCATTATTGGTTAATTTGACTTTTAAAAGTCAATTGCCCTTGATCGTATGGAATGCATATTTGTGTTCAATAACTCATTTAGGCGATCTCATCAATTATCCGGTAGACATTGTAATGATGCCACCGTTTTAAGCTATTTTTCTATCCATGTTCATGCTATTATTAACATCAAGTTAACCTAGCTCCCAATTATCAAAGACACTTTATTCTTTCATTACACAAAATCTACAGGTTTTCATCTATAAGTGAAACCCGTTTGATCACGTTATTAGGCATTCCTCCGGATACCTAATCTAATAAAGTTCTACTTACAACCGAGTAGACGCGCGATTTCACTTAGCCATTTTAACAAACACCTAGCGGGCAAGATTTTTATACATCTTTTGTCTAGTTCATGACTAACATTTTAACCAAGCTTTAACATCAAAATCAAGCCTCTATGTCTAGTGTACATGAACAACATTAATCTTGCATCATAACATAAATTTTCTCACAATTTAACATACATAATCATATGTTCATTACAATGATATAAAAACCCACTTAGCACGTATTTGGGTAATCATCAAATCCCTAGTTTTTAACACTAATCATCAAGTTTTCAACTAGGGTTTGTTTCTAGATGTGAATTCAACACAATATCACTCATGCATTCAACATTTATTCCCGAATTTCGATTATGAGTGTTCATCACAAAATTCAAGATATCACCGATTTGCAAAATTTTACATACCTTGTGATCCCCATGACTAGATGATCGTTAATGTATATTCAAACCCGAATTTAGTCTTCGATTACCCCTTCAATTTGAGGATTTTGTTGAGCTAGGGTTCACCCCTTTTGTCTCCTGTGAAAGTCACGACCAGGACACACACATGAGTGTGTGTTTTGGTGTTTTGATTTTTCTTTTATTAAACTAAAACTATTTTTCTCATTTAACCCTTTTTAGTCCCTCGAGTTTCTAAGGTTATTAAAAAGGGTTATTAAAAAGGGTTATTAACCAACTTTTCTTTATTGTTTTTAAGACACTTATTTAACTAGGTTGATATTCCTAGTTACTTGGTGGGTTCAGGGAAGTCATAACCCGTTTTGTTTTTAAGTCCCGTTAATTCAGACCTCTTATGAACTTTATTTCCTCAAAGCTTTCATTCTCTTTTTATTTCATACTAGGTTTATTTATTTGAATCCTAATATTTACCGGGTTAATCAATCTTTTTTTATCTCTAACGGTATTTTACCCGTTCATTAGTGTTAACGTGGTTTGATTACCAAACCCGTTTTTGAGGTGTTACATAAATGATTTACAATTGTTGTTGTGTGTTTAATTAATTTCTACCAATGATATCTTTTACCTACCAAAATGAAATAAATTAACATTGGATATTTTATTAAAGCAAGTTCATAATAGCATAAATCTCAAGCGAGGTTATTTTACAACCATTTATTAACGAGGATGCAGCGTTGTTTGTCCGATGATGGATTTGTTGCAAGATGAGGTGACCATCAAGAGCTGGTACGTTAAATATTTTTCATTGTCATAACTCATATGGAACTGTGCAGGTTAATTTTTAACTTGATTTAGAGCTTCTATGATTTGTTTACAACTGTTTAGGTCAACATTGAGTTTCATTTTGAATGGATAATGCCTTTTAGTGTGAGTTTCAATTTGAATGGATAATGCGTTTTAGTGTGAGTTTCAATTTGAATCCATATAAACCAAACGGGCGGTGGGTTGGATAACACATTAATATGGATTTGAATCAAAACAATTATTTTTCTGGTACACAAGGAACTATGTTGGGTCAGTGTAAGACCCTAATACGTATTTGACTAAAAGTCGCAGCGGAAGTTCAAGCCATAAACTTTCTTTCATTATAAACACCTTAACTTATTTAAAAATTAACTTTAACATAACTCTTTCACATAAATCCATCAATCGACTTATTTACTAAGTAGAAACATAGCTTATGTTTACTACATTATATACATCAATGTTCCCGTACAATCTCACTAGTGACTCGATCCTCGATCTCTGTTCCTTGATGATCCTCATGACTCGTACTACCTGCGCTCACCACATTAAATTCATAACATTAGTACGCATTATAAACATACAAGATTTATTCACGTTTACTTTTTGTTCCGTTAATTCTTTACATTCCAGCTTTCCATCTGATCGTACATTCCGTGGTGAGACTTTCTCATTGTACCTGCGTTACACTTCGTTCACAAGGCACACTATTATTATCGTCAATACTCAATTTCATTGAATACATGCGTATATACTTTCATACTTACTTACATATGTGCATCCGTTCACACATAACTACTTACAAACCTACGTACCTACATTCATACGTACGTTCCTACATACGTGCATACCTACATACATACATGCATACATGTCTACATACATACCTATTACATGCCTTCTCACAACCCTACATACGTGCACACACTTTCGTACATACTCACTTGGATATATATACACATACACATACTACCCACATACACACCTACATACATACATACATACATTCATTCATACATACCACTTATATTCACACATACATACATACATACCTTCATACGTATCTACTTAAGGAAATTCTTAACTTAGAATCCCACATTTAGGTACCATATTACTACATATTCTTTAGGATCCCACCTTTGGGTACCATATTACTACATATTCTTTAGGATCCCACCTTTGGGTACCATATTACTACATATTCTTTAGGATCCCACCTTTGGGTACCATATTACTACATATTCTTTAGGATCCCACCTTTGGGTACCATATTACTACATATTCTTTAGGATCCCACCTTTGGGTACCATATTACTACATATTCTTTAGGATCCCATCTTTGGGTACCATATTACTACATATTCTTTAGGATCCCACCTTTGGGTACCATATTACTACATATTCTTTAGGATCCCACCTTTGGGTACCATATTACTACATATTCTTTAGGAT
The DNA here is from genome assembly GCF_002127325.2 of Helianthus annuus. Taxonomy (NCBI): domain Eukaryota; kingdom Viridiplantae; phylum Streptophyta; class Magnoliopsida; order Asterales; family Asteraceae; genus Helianthus; species Helianthus annuus. The sequence goes on along the minus strand of NW_023395595.1, from coordinate 10,395 downwards.
CCCACCTTTGGGTACCATATTACTATATATTCTTTAGGATCCCACCTTTGGGTACCATATTACTACATATTCTTTAGGATCCCACCTTTGGGTACCATATTAATATATATTCTTTAGGATCCCACCTTTGGGTACCATATTACTACATATTCTTTAGGATCCCACCTTTGGGTACCATATTACTACATATTCTTTAGGATCCCACCTTTGGGTACCATATTACTACATATTCTTTAGGATCCCACCTTTGGGTACCCCTACCCGTCGGCGACGCCCTCTAGTTTTTGCAGTTTTCTGCAGGTTCGTTTCGTCGTCCGTACGCACTAAAACGCACGTAACTTTTGAACCGTTTACCCGTTTGACCTCCCGTTTCTTCCTACATGCTTGTAAATTCACATTCTATCATATGAACTTAAAATCTTACCTCCGGATTACGGAAATCCTTAACTTACATACATTCGACTTAACTATTTTCTAACTATTTGACCCGTTAAGGGTATTCGCGCATTAATTGGTCTATGACTGACCAAACCATCATCCCCACTTCCATACTTGTCCAAAACATTACTATAATCGAATAACTTGCTTCTAAACCACTTTTAAGTTCGTTTACCCCAAAATACCCATCATGGGCATTTTGGTCAACCTTAAACCCATCATTTACGACGAAAGACTTTAACACATATTTGACTTCAAACATCATATTTAATTCATTACAACACTTTATTACTTACTTGTACTACGAAGTGATTACGGAAATCACTTACCTTGTGCATCTGTGTTCATAACCGCTTCCTTGCCTCATCTTGACCCGTTGGCCTTCCATGCTTGGTCCATGCTAGTGTGGTTCCTATTCTTTCATGCCGTCATGCCATAATAATGTTAGTATTTATACTTATTCATATTAACATACATTTTTCCAACTCTTATCTACATTGACTTCCACTAACACGCATACGACATGATTTGTCAACCACTTAGATCATATTAATGACATCATATTAATTTCATACATAATGTCGTATAACACATACAACTATATGATCGCCTAGTCGCTTACACAATATACACATACTTATGCTTTCTTAACTCTACATTCGACAACCGCATTGTTCGACATTCGCACAATCAAATTATCATCTTACATATGTACACGACATAATTCCAACATTATCACTTATCAATAAACTACGCATCACATATTCGTACACATTTGCTCTCAATCACCATGAATCAAATGCATAAAGTATATGGCGAGCATTACATCATTGGGACATAAGGTACAAGTTCCTAATGCATAATTTTACCAAACCATACATTCAAATCCGAATTCTCATAATGACTCCACCTTAAGCATACTTAACTTATTATTTTGCTAATGGCTACACCATAAGCACCTTCTATACATAATTACCCATAACTTTCATACAATTTCACAAATTTTGCTCTCTTAGGCATTTCATCGAACACTTGGCGGATGTACTACTAACAAAACATTATGTACAAGCATTCTTTGCAAATTCTTACTAACTCATATCAAGATCATCAAATTCCACTAGAATCATGTAATTTTCATACTATACCCAAATTAACTGACCATCACTCATTACATACAACATCATACATCAATCTTACACAACAAATGAACATGCATGATTATCCATATCATCATCTTCACTACCACAAGTGGGTTTCATCCAAAATCATCAAATTACTTAGAATCTTGCATAGTTCATGTTCTATAATGTGATTCTAACACATCTACATGATCAATTTCATACAATTTCATGGATTGACCATAACCCACTTCATAGCAAGATCATCAAATCATAAAATACAACTTACCACATGTTTGTTAGGGCTAGATCATCAAGAAAACGAGTTCATGCATCGGATTTGAGCCTAATTTCCTTGTCAATTTGAAGCTTTCTTGAGAACTAGGTGTTGGGGCTGGATTTTACTATAAATGATCCTTATACGTGATCCTGACCAGTGATCCTTGTTTCTTTGGCAGATAGTGATCCTCAGCCAGACTTCAGGATCAGGATCATGGGACGATATGGTGATCCTTACACTAACGGTCACTTCCACTTGTTACAAAATTGTTTTGCAGGAACACCTAGCAGGATATGCCCTACACATCATGATCCAGGGACGCGTTTTCACAAATATGGCAAGAGCTAAATTGGAGATAGACGTTGTACCGGATATGGAAACTTAGCTTGATTAATGGGCAGCAATTTAGGCTAGATTATCTTTATTTCTAAAGGGGTAATGAGCTGATTAGTGGTCTATCTACCTAAAATAAGTTACCTACACATGTATAAATACCCATCTTCCTCATTCGGAAGAACACACACAACATACGACACAACTCTCAACACTTAGACACTCAGTGATCCTTGTACTCAGCTCATTATCATCCGAAGTTGTAACTACATTTTTATTATATTGAAATTGGTGATCGGTAGTTGCCATCACCCGAGGTTTTTTTATGCCGGAGATCATACATTGATCAAGGGCTTTTTCCTCGTATAAATCATTGTGTCTTTGTATCTTTATCACAGAAGTGATCCTTTACTTTCATAGCTAACCAAGCATCATACCCCGTTTACATAAAGTTTGGTTACATTATCCTTGTGTGATTTTTGACCAAAACAGTTTGGCGCCCACCGTGGGGCAATTGGTGCTTCATTCATAAAGAAAATCGTTTGTTCGAAATCATTTCAAAGAGTTACATGGCTTCATCATTGAAGAACACCTCCACGGCGATGTCTACAATCACCTCAGCACAAACCACTCTACCTCCTCCACCGGCAGGATCCCAGAGAAATGCTGAGAAGAGACCAACCCCTTCTTTCTCTAAACCTCCATCTTCTTCTGCTATGAATTCTTCTATTCCCAGTACTAGTGATGTGTTTGCTTTAATTTTGCAGATGAAGGATCGTATGCAGCGGCAGGATGAAACTAATGACAGGATCCTCAGGGAGATTGGAGATCTCAAAAGACAAAAGAAAGCGGCAGAGGATCATTCCCCACTGATGCCAAAATCCTTGAGTTTTGAGACTCCAATGGTCACCTCTCAGCCATCAGGGATCCCAGACGTACAGATCACAGGGGAGACGAGAGGATTACATCTCAAGTCAGCAGCAATGACTCAGACATCGGGCTCGTATTTTCAGCCAGCAGGATCCTATCCTCAGTATATGGGATCCTTCATGAATCCGGGAGCCTATCCGGGGGCACAGCAGTTTCAAGGATCCTACTTTATCCCAGGATCATTCCAGGGCCAAGGATCCTCCTTTATCCCAGGATCATCCCAGGTTCAAGGATCCTCCTTCGTTCCAGGATCATCCCAGATACCAGGATCCTTACAGATGCCAGGATCCCTAAAAAGTTTGCAAACAGGGAGTCTAGATGTCCATCAAGGGGACTTCATTCCAATGCAGACTATAGCTTCCACTGGTCCCTCCGTTGTTCCAGAATCCCAGCAATATGGATTCCCTAACTTGAACCCAATGGGAGGTAACACTTTAAATAATTATCCTACCACTAACCATGGATTCATGCAGGATACAGGTACCGATCATGTTATGGCCAGGGAACTACAGAAACTAAAGGACATGATCTCAAGTGTTCCAGGGGTAGTCAAGCCTATCCCAGAGATTGCAGATGGGAGCCACAAGGTATCTCGCTTTGCACCACCAATCTGTGATGCAGAGGTACCCAAAAGGTTCCATATCCCTACCATGAAGTTGTATGACGGCACAACGGATCCAGAGGAGCATATAGCACAATACAGGGAAAGGATGGAGATCAATCCTATCCCGGAAAAATTGAAGGAAGCATGCCTATGTAAAGGATTTGGATCTACTCTTACTGGATCAGCCCTCAAATGGCTGCTAAGTCTTCCCCCTTACTCTATTACTTCATTTGCTAATTTAGTTAATTTATTCAATAACCAATTTTCTTGTAGTAGAAAATTTGAAAAATTAACTAGTGATTTGTACAGGATAACTCAAAATCATAACGAATCATTAAGAGATTATATAACTAAATTTAGTAAAGAATCCTTGGATATTCCCAACTTGGATATGGCTACGGCTGTTGAAGCCTTCAAAATGGGACTTCTTAAGGATTCATTATTCTATGATGATCTTGTTATGACACCTTGCAGGAACTTAGATGAAGTAAGAACTCGAGCACTCAGGTTTATCCGGCTAGAGGATGACAAGAGGATCCAGGAGAGACAAGTAGGATCCTCAAAACAAGATAAGCAAGGATCCTTCTTCAAAAGCAACAAGTTCAAATCCTACCATAGAAACGAGAACAAGAATGTGCATGCTGTCGACCAAGAAGAGGATGATGAAGAATATCCTCCAATCTCAGAATATTGTTTTTCCGTTGATAATCATGAACTAATCCTTGCAATGCAGAATCTAGGTGAAAAGGCTAGGTGGCCCAGGAAGAATGATAAACCATCCGGGACTAAAGACAAGTCCAAATGGTGTGCATACCATGAGGATTTCGGCCATCTGACTGAAGATTGCATAGCCTTAAGGAAGGAAATTGGATACCTGCTAAGCAAGGGGCATCTAAAAGAATTATTGGGGAGAAAAAAGCAAAGGACCCAGGATCCTGAAAGGATCCCTGAAAAGGCTCCAGCACCTCCGGCAAACGCACAAGTGATTAACTTCATATCCGGAGGATCAGACATTTGTGGAACATCCTTCTCAGCGGCCAAAAGACATGCAAAAGAATCAAAAATGGATAATGGAGAAAGGCCTATTAGAACCTCAAGCGTCTCAGAAGGAAAGATGATAACATTTGATGAGGATCCTCACCATGATAGCTTAGTTATCACTCTCTTTATCTCTAACCATTTTGTCCGCAGGATCCTTATTGACGGAGGGAGCTCAGTGAACATTATCCAGCTTGATGTCTTGAAGAAGATGGGAATCCCAGAATCAAACATCACACCAAGATCCTCCGTGCTGGTGGGATTCAGTGGAGAAACGAAAAAAACTCTGGGGGACATCAAACTCCCAATCTACGTGGAAGGATTACATAATTACCAAAAATTTTGTGTTATTGACTGTTTATCTTGTTGCAACGTTATCCTTGGCAGGCCTTGGATACATGACATGAAAGCAGTTCCGTCTACCTACCATCAATGTGTGAAGCTCCCTAGCCCATGGGGGATAATCAAGATCGACAGTGACCAGCAAGAAGCTAAGGATTGCTATACCTCATCCATGAAGCCAACCTCGAAACCAAGGGAGCAATAGCAATTACAGTATCCTCCGAGGAACGTCTTGGAGGCAAGGGAACAAGATGTAGATGAAATCCTCTTGGATCCTAGTGATCCTGAATCAAAAATCTATATCGGATCAGGGATCCTTGGCAAAATGAAAGAAGACATGATATCCTTCCTCAAAAGAAGAAAATCCACCTTTGCTTGGAAACATGAAGATATGACAGGTATATCTAAGGATATTATTACTCACAAACTTGGCATTGACAGGTCTATCAAGCCAATCCATCAAAAAAGGAGGAAGTTTGCACCAGAAAGGAATGCCATTATCCAAGAAGAAGTAGAGAGACTACTTCGAGCAGGTATGATCAGAGAGGTAAAGTATCCTAAATGGTTAGCCAATGTGGTCGTTGTCCAAAAGAAAAACGGAAAGTGGAGGGTATGTGTCGATTTCACTGATTTGAATAAGGCATGTCCCAAGGATCCTTTCCCATTACCCCACATTGACTCCATGGTGGATGCAACAGCGGGGCATGAACTGTTAACTTTTATGGATGCATCATCCGGATTCCAACAAATCCAGATGGAACCATCTGACCAAGAGGATACAGCCTTTATGACCCCAACCGGTTTATATTGTTATATTGCCATGCCTTTTGGACTAAGAAATGCAGGTGCAACATATCAAAGGCTGGTAAATATGATGTTCAAAGATCAAATTGGAAAAACTATGGAGGTGTACATAGATGATATGGTGGTCAAGTCAAAGAAAGCTGAGGATCACCTAAGGGACTTGGAAGAAGCATTCGATATCCTTGATAGTTACAACATGAAACTTAATCCTTCAAAATGCCATTTTGGTGTTAAGGCAGGAAAGTTCTTAGGATACATGGTAACCCAGAGGGGCATTGAAGCAAGCCCGGAACAAATCAAAGCATTAATAAATATCAAATCTCCTGCCAATGCCAAGGATGTTCAAAGACTAACAGGCAGGATAGCAGCTTTGAACAGGTTCATATCGAAATCCTCAGAAAAGTGCAAAGAATTCTACGATATCCTAAGGAAGAATAAGAAGTTCGAATGGACTGAGAAGCATGAGAATGCTTTACAAGCCCTTAAAGAATATATGTCCTCAGCACCAGCATTAGCAAAACCGGAGAAAGGAGATGTGTTATCCTTATACCTAGCGGTATCCTCAACCGCTGTAAGTGCAGTCCTCGTCAAGGATCATGAAGGTACACAATATCCTATCTACTATGTAAGTAAAAGTTTGCTTGATGCCGAATCCAGGTACTCACACCTCGAAAAACTTATCCTTGCATTAATCATGGCATCCACTAAGTTAAGGCATTATTTTGAAACCCATACTATTGTTGTTAAAACTAATTTTCCAATTAAGAATGTCCTCAGGAAACCGGATACGTCAGGAAGAATGGCTAAGTGGGCAGTGAAGCTTAGTGCCCATGATATAAGATACGAACCAAGAACAGCCATTAAATCTCAAGCATTAGCTGACTTTGTGGCTGATTTCAGTAGTGATCTACAAAAGGAAGCAGAATTGGAGGTCCAACAGCTGGATGAGACCAAGGATCCTTGGATCCTACACACTGACGGATCCTCAAATATCAAAGGCACAGGGCTAGGGATCCTACTAAAATCGCCACAGGGGGACATAATACCCCACTCCATAGCCTGTGAGTTCCAAGCAACTAACAATGAGGCTGAATATGAAGCCTTAATTGCTGGCTTACAGATTGCTAAGGATATGGGGGTAAGATATCTCGAAGTATATGTAGATTCATTATTGATCACCAATCACTTTAATGGATCCTATGCTGTTAAAGGTGAAAAACTAACCAAATATTTAGAGATAGTCAAACAATTGGCACTCTCTTTTGTTTCTTTTAGCTTAACACAGGTACCAAGGGAGGATAACACGGAAGCTGATGCATTGGCCAACTTAGGATCATCCTTGAAGATTCCAGAAGATATAAGTATCCCTATCATCCATATCCTGGCTCCTGCTATTAAAAAACAGGTGGCCATGGAAATAGAAGAGGATACTGCAATGATCCCTAGTGAAGAAGCCCAATCTTATTCAGGATCATGGATCTCACCAATCATGAGATACTTGCAAAATGGAGAGATCCCAATGGGAGAAAATCCTAGAGCTTTCAGGATCAAGGTATCTCAATTTACAATCTTAAATAACATGCTGTATAAACGATCCCTTGCAGGACCATATTTAAGATGTATTGAGGATCCTGAAATTGAAGAAGTGTTGAGAGACTTCCATGAAGGAGATTGTGGAAACCACACTGGGGGCAGGGCATTATTCTCGAGGATCCTCAGAACAGGGTACTACTGGCCAACCATGAAAAGGGATGCTGTAGAGTATGCTAAAAAGTGTGATCCTTGCCAAAGACATAGCAATATCCTCCATCAACCAGCTGAATTATTACACCCAATACCATCCTCTTGGCCGTTCATGAGATGGGGAATGGATATAGTTGGCAAGCTTCCTAAAGCACCTGGTGGAAAAGTATTTATGCTCGCCATGACTGACTATTTTTCCAAGTGGATAGAAGCTGAAGCCTTCGCTCAAGTCAGAGAAAAGGAAGTCATATCCTTCATTAAAAGAAACATTATAACTAGATTTGGCATTCCCTCTGAAATTGTATGTGATAATGGCTCCCAATTCATTGGAAGCAGAACCACTAACTTTTGTGACAGTTGGGGAATCAAGATGATAACATCAACACCAGTTCATCCACAAGCCAATGGTCAAGCAGAATCATCCAACAAGATCATCATCAACAATCTGAAGAAGAAGCTAGGATCCAAGAAAGGAAAATGGGCAGAGGAGTTACCTTATGTGCTATGGGCTGATAGGACGACTCCCAAGAATGCCACTGGCCAAACACCTTTCTCTTTAGTATTTGGGGCAGAAGCAGTGATCCCAACAGAGATGGTGATCCCAACTGCTAGAACAAGTGCTCGTGATCCTGAAGAAAATGCTACAATCCTAGCTCAGGATTTGGATACTATTGAGGAAAACAGGGATCTAGCTAGGATAAGGATGGCAAGCTACCAACAAAGGATGGCTGGTGCCTACAACAAGAATGTCAGGATAAGGAAGTTCCAAGTCGGAGATATGGTGTTGAGAAAAGCATTTCAAAATACCATCAATCCTGCTGACGGGAAGCTAGCACCAAAATGGGAAGGTCCCTACTTGATTGAAGCTGAAGCAGGAAAGGGGGCATACAGGTTGCTAACCATGGAAGGAAACTTGTTACCAAGAGCCTGGAATGCTGTTCACTTAAAGAAATATTTCATGTGAACATGATCCTTCCTGCATGTGATCCTTACATTGAAGTATCCTTGAAGGATCCTGGAGATATCGGTGATCCTTACTCAGGTAATATGCTTATCCTAAAACTATTGCATTTTCTTACTTTTTGCCTAAGGATAAGGATCATGTATCCTTCATCCTCTACTCACAAACCATTTGAGTTATGATAGTTCAGGTATCTTCAGCATATCATCAAAGATCTTCAAAAGCATCACAGATCCTCGGGTCCAACCCCAGTTATCCTTGGGATTATCCCCAGTTTCCGCCAGCAGCGCACGATGATCCTGATATAGTTCACGTCTTTGGGATCAGTACCCACTTTCGGGGCTGGCGACCTCATCGTACTGGCTATACCCAGGATCCTACGTATAATGGTGGACGCACCATACATCCGTTCCTAAGGTTTCTAACGTTTTCACGTTAGCTAAGGTTTTGACATTTTCATGTCACTAAGTTTGGATAGTTGCCAGAAAGGGCCATACTCCAGTTTACATACGATCCTTTGGGCTTGTCCCCAGTTATCCTTTGGGCTCATCCCCAGTTATCCTATGGGCTTGTCCCCAGTGATCCTCCGGGATCATCCCCAGTTATCTTTTTGGGCTTGTCCCCAGTGATCCTCTGGAATCATCCTCAGTTATACTTTGGGCATGTCCCCAGTTACTCATTTATCTTTTATATTGGCTTAGTCCCAAGTTACATCTCACTTTTCAGGTTTTGGAAGTCTAAACATATAAGGATCTTTAATCCTTATTAATTGTCAAAGTCTTATCTATGTTGTCTTGATTGAAGGTTAGGATCCTTACATGGATCCTCAGGTATGATCCTTGACTATTTTTGACTATACTCTTTATCCTAACCAACCCTTATACTTTGACAACCGAACCTATGATCCTTGAACTAAAACGCTTTAAGAATTTTCAATATAAGGATATTTGATCCAGGATCATATCCTAAGTTTATTAAACATTTTTTCAAACTCTCGTTATTTTAACAAATATAGCAATTAAGAAATAAGAGGATTATTGAAGGATAACAACGCAAGATAAGCCAGAAAAGTTAAGTTATATTATTAAACAAAAGGATCATTAACCCTTTCAAAAAGTTGTCAAAATTGCCAACCCACATTTCTACCAGCAAAACGTGGCCCGTCCACATGGGTTGGCAAAGGGTGTCCATTGTCTATGCGGTCTTAGCATTTTTGCAGGAAAGTAAAAGCGGCAGGATCACAAAGGCTTCATCCCCCAAATAGAGGATCCCTCCACCTTTTGTAATCCTACCTATTGTTCAAAGGATCCAGGATCCTCAACCCTAAACTATTGTTTAAATTACAAACCATAATTGTTCACAAACACCACTACCGCAAAAAACCACTACCAATCCTAAAAAATTGGGCTCCGGCCTAGTCTCAAATATCCATCATCGCCCAATCATGCAGCCTACACTTCGCTGCTTCATCACCACCAGCATCTCCACCTTCCTCTCGACATCACCTCCCTCCAGCATTGGGATATCCTCAGCATCATCGTCATCTTCCAACTCTGCTAGCCTTGCCTTCCAACCTTCGACATCCCATGTGCTCCTGTCAAAGGAAGGATCCTGAGCCTCCGTAGCCATCTGCAGTTGTATCTTGTACATGGTTACCGCGGCAGAGACCTTAGCGTCTTGGGTAATGTCATGCTTCTCATAATCAAACTTGATCAACGCTTTAACAGCCTCATCTTTGACTGCCCGGATCTCCTTCTCAAGATCGGCAATCTTAAGATCCTTCAGCCCACACGTCTGTTGAAGG